>NC_135430.1:12998426-13298426 GCF_051991245.1 Festucalex cinctus | reverse complement strand
ACTCACATGGACACCGAAGATGTTATATGCAAACATGGGCAATGGGGAAGCAACTACACAGCCCTCCTTTATACCAGCATAAATGATATTAACTTCCTGTGTCCAGCTGAATGTTTTCTCTAGGATTCATGGAATCGCAGCAAAATGTAATGGTTTATCCTTTGCGCTACTTTTTTTTTTTTTTTTTTTTTTGGTCGAGCTTGATACAGCAACAAAATAAAAAATTCAAGTATGGTCTCCTAAAACAAGGATTCAAATTATGTGTAAGCCATTTAAGAGCAATGTAAGGTACTGCAATGCAAAAGGGACAGTAGAAAATTTAACAAAAAATATAGTAAAATAAGAAAATTATTACTTCCAATAAGAAAATTATTTGCCAACAGAACAAGAAATTTATATTTAAAATTACTTGTAAGATTTTGAAAAGTAAGAAAATAATACTTGGCCTCTATCAACCACAGTGGTCAGGAAAAATTGTTTTAGATTAAAAACAAATAATCTTGACTGTTTTCAAGTTGTAATATATAGAACTAGTTTCTTAAAATACATAACATTCATTTACATGTGTCCACTTTAGCCTGAGTGTCAAGCAGGGAGGTCAAAGGTCCCTTTTTTTTTTTTTTTTTTTTTTTTGAGGAGGGGGGGGAATTGAACCCACCACCTCTCCCAGTCTGAGGACAATCTACTACTCGACCACTCAGCTGGTAGTGCATTTACTGGGAAAAAAAAATGAGCTCAGTAAATGTACAACCAAACCACGAGCTGATTTTTACAAGTAAATATAAACTGATGATTTTTACAAGAAAAACATGCTTACAATTAAAGAGCTATATTGCACTTTTGTCTGATTGTTTTCAGAATTGTATTTTTTTCCATTTATCTTTATTACTAGATATGCAAAATCTTAAAATAATAAAAATTAACTTGTGAAACCCCAGTTGACGATATTTGATGTTGGTTAGTCATCTTAAAATGTGGTTTGTTTTGAGCCTCACAGTACTTAAAACACTCAATAGCAAGACTGCTTGATCAAATAAGATAAAGTAATCAGAATCTTAAAATAATCAGATTGATCTTGTTTGGTTGATCTTATTTTAAGTAAAATAAAATAACTTGTCAGAGCAGAATAGCTCATTTAGGCTAAATTTAAGAAAATATATCTTACTTAGGATTTCAGATTTTGCAAAGTGTTGTCAATTATAAACATTTTGAAATGGGACTTCATTTACCTAATATTCCGCTATTCAAAGCATGACTATCTCCCATGGTTGTTTGTTCATCTGTCTATGCCAGCACCATATAGTGGCAGGCAGAACAATCAAAGGCTCTTTCATTATAGGCATTATTATTGTTCAATGGCGTATCACTGAATTTTTTTAATATAATATGCACCTTGGCTCAATAAATGTTTAAAAATGCTGCTCTACAAGACACAACTTGTTACTATGGAAAAGGCATTCTTGCTTCTAATGGCATCAATACATTTTGCTTCCTGTGCAAAGGTTGTCCACAATATGTTTTTTATATGAATATTAAATATTTCTGCAGTTAATACTGGAGTGACTGTGTATTCAATTTTTCAACAAAGAATTGAGCATATTTTGCTAATACGTACTACGATGTTTCGGATTTTTTGCCAACTCGTCCTTGAACTCAGTCCTCACAAAACCAAATAGAAATAACCTTCCGGTAGTTGAGAATAAAACCCATTCACACACATTTATTTTCTCGATATGCGAACAAGTCTGCTTATAATAATAGAATCTAATTAAATTTGGTTCAAGCTGTTTATTTTTTTTTTCCAATGCTGTAGCGAGCAGTGACGGGAGTCGGAGGCAGAGTGTTGAAGTCCGGAGCCAAAGACCGGCGGTTTATTGATATCAGCTTCTCATCGTTTAACAGCAACAACAACTCACAGACCTACCAACATTTTGTTCTTTTATCCTTTCATCCTTTCATCCCAACAAACTCCCCCTTCGTCCCAACGTTCCGTGGGTGAATTATGTTCTAATCACTACAATGTGTTCATTTTCTGTAGACTGGACACATTTAACTGGGTGTTTAAAAATCATGCCTCAACAGTTACTCAGAGCCCAAACATCTTTGAGTACTGTCGAAATCTTCGCTTCTTGGAGCGAAACCTTCAATCATCTAGTCATGTAAAGGAAGATGTATACGTAGTTGTTGTCAGTCGGGCAACAGATATCAAAATGAAAAATAGGAGATGGATGCCAGATTGAGACATCCCACTTCCTGCAGGCACGACGCCAGACACACCCTATCTTCTCAATCCCTGCAATATGCGTCCTGTGCATTTTCCTGTGGTTGATCCAAACAAATAATAAAATCCAATCTGCAGCCGTTCCTTCATAAGCTCCATTGCAAAAAGCCATTCAACTGGCCAGACGAGGCAACAACAACAGGACAATAAGCAATTGAGATGATAAGTTGCAAGGCAGTCAAAAAAAATTCTAGGGCTATCAATATGAATAAATGCCAACTACAACAGCATTTTTTTACAAAGAGAAGCACGGTCAATTTGAATTAACCCCCGCAGATGAATTCATTTGACCAAACGTATTACTATTCATTGTGTTTGCAGTTTGCACTGCCTCCAGTGTGAACGCAACGAGGTTGACTGTCTTTCAGGGAGGGAAGCGGATCCCTGTCACCCCAGTCAAACAGGACTTTGGGGGAGGTGGTTTGGATCCAAGTTTGACTACATCAAAGAGCACTTTTCAAACAGATGGCAAGACGGAATGAATCATGCACTCAACATCCTTAATGCACTGTCACTCGCCGTACCCTTGTGACAGTGCAGAATGTATTCTGTAAAAACATCAGAGACCCTTAAGAGACCCAGATGACTGTGACACTGACGGACTAATTTGCAAGGACACGACATAAACCGGGAAGTTTGGTGAGCACTTGAAGTAAACAAAGAATGCCAATCTAAAGATATATATTTCAGATTTACATTATCTGAACCATCATCAAATAGTGTTTTTTTTTTTTTTTTTAAATCATAGTTTGTCATTACTGGGTCACGCCAGGGTTAAGTTTGGGTCATGACCGTGAGGTCAAGTTTCTGTTTTGAACTGATGTAATCGGCATCTAGTTTCAACTGGTTTTAAGCTATGTGATGTCTTCAGCTATGTGATGTCAAGAATCTTTAATCTCTTTTTCTGGTCAACAGCCAATCATAATTCCATGTCAGTCCTGTTACCCACATGTCTGGCCACAGCCAATCCGATCAATTCACTGCCTATTTAAGAAGTGTGTGTTTGTCGGATTATTACCTCTGTTCATCGGTGCATCTCCACAGCCCAAGGGGGCTTGGCGTCTCGTAATTCTCGATGCATTCTGTTTGTTTCTCATCTAGTCAAGTTTGTTCTACGCCTCTCAATGTTATGTGAATAAAGAGTTAAAATCTTATTTGTGTCTGCGCTTTTGGGATCCAACCTCAGATCATAACATAAGCTAATGATAACCACAGCATTGAGTGTGGAATGTGCATTGATTTTTTTTTTGTGGATCACTGAATCGACTGACTAAAAAAATACTTTGCAGAGTACAGACTTTTGCTGTGAGCGATTATTAATTTAGCACTTGTATTAATTTCCTCCATTGTTTAAGAAACGTCAATTTCAAAGTCTTATCAAGTGTTGTGTGAAGCGACACTGCATCTATGCAAACACGGTAATCTTCATAGTGCTGAGGTTTGCAAAGCTGTTGTGCAATAACAATATAATAAATCAGACATTGATGTTTGGTCGGGATCTGCATTGACAATGGGGTGCTCTGGGCTCTATTTCATGCTGAATCATACGTCAATGTTCATTTCTAAAATAATTAAGATATAATATTAATTTCTGCTGCAAATAATTGATCATTCATGATTCATGCAGTTTTAGAGTCATTTTTGTACCATAGGAAACATGGCGAGATAAGTTTGCCACAAGCATGTGAATCTCATTTAAAAAATAAATAAAATAAAATAAAATAAAATAATTGGCTAGCCTGCGTTTTGTTGTGGATGCACTACAACATTTGACACAATCTGTTATTGTATGGGCATCTTTTCATGCGGACTGAAAACTGCTTGGCGATATTCTGCTGACTTATTTATTGACATTTGAGGCGCAGTGGCGCACATCACCAGCAGGGAGGAACTTTGTTTGGATTGCCTTCCTCTCATGGTTGGACTCACAATGCGGAAGGGATGAAACGTGTTTTAGTGCTACTATTGCGATATGGAAGTATTATTGTGTAAGGTCCAACATGGCACAGGCCTAATTACGGTCAAATATTGTGATATCGTATAAGGCAAATTATTCTACAATTCCCACACAAATACTTTTTCGTAGATGTGTTTGTTTGTTTTTGTGTCTATTTTTCCTCAGGAGAGCTACGGCATTCAAACAATGCAGAAATGATCTGGTTCATTTTGCTTTTTGTTGTGAAAATTTGGCTTTGGTTCCATCTCGACGTGCACAGTGGGAGGAATGTTGTTTACAAAAGTAACGCCGCAGCCACTCTCTGAGGTATGCAACCACTTTACATTACAAAAGAGGGAAGCGGCGTCAGGGAAAAGTAATTATTCACCTGATCTTTTCCATTCAGTCGGACAATCTAACATCCCGGGTTGTTCATTTTCCCTGCCTCTGGACGTGAAATGATACTGAACACAAAGCTGACTTAATAAGGCAGACGCGGCGGCTCTCTGAGCACCACCATTCAACATTCCACCAGAGAGGGGGCAAAAAAAAAAAAAAAGGCATACCAATTAGAAAGACGTTATTTCTACCATTCAGAGCGCAGAAAATACACGGCATGGGGTTCTTTTTTTTGGAATCCGATCAGAAGGAACATATTACAGATTTGCAATTTGGTCGAAGCTAGTGGGCGAACTGTTGGATTGTTCACAGGCATACAATCTGCCCAAAGCGTGACTCGCTGTTGTGCAATGAAACCAATAACCTCAAACATAGCCTGCAACCGCAACCTTTATTGCTTCCTAAATAATGTAAGATAATCAGCCAAGCAGGCATTTGCGTTGCACGAGTCAAACAACCAAATCAGCATTCATGTATAAAAACAAACAAACAAACAAACGGGATTTAGTACTTTCAATATAAGTACCCTTTAAAGGTAATAAAATGAAAGTACTCAAAAGTAGCCTGTTTTTTTTTATACTTATGTTACCCATACAATCAAATGTATCCCAACTATATGCTTCAATAGCCAACGCCTCAAAGTTCAGTTTTCAAGAGCATGTAGAAATAAAACTATTAGGTAAGCAAGTAAGTAATTAAAGATCGGAGCCGACAAAGTGTTAAATTATGTGTACATTATCTATTCTGGAGTATTCAGATTTTTGTAACAATACGACAAAACATTTTTAAATGAGCATAAATTAATTAATTGCTGTAAAGTTTTGCTAGGACCAACCAATCAAGGAGGGAAAAATGCTGCTTTTTTAAAAATATTATAACAACAACAACAATAATAACAACAATAATAATAATAATAATAATAATAATAATAATAATAATAATAATGAATTAATCTAACAAAAATAAATATTAATAAATAAATAAATAAATAAATAAATAAATAAATAAATAAATAAATAAGGAAAAATGCTGATGCTAATGTAGTTTATGTTATTTCGGCCAGCCCTGCAAATTTGATTTAAAAAAAAAGGGCAACCAATAGAAGCTTGAATCTGATTGGGCAAAAAAAAAAAAAAAAAAAAAAAAAAAAAAAAAAAAGCCACCTCCATGTACTGGAAGCAGTGTAGCCAAGAGAAACACTGCAATTTCATGGACCAAATATAATTTTGGTCGTAAATATAGGTCAGTCCCACAGAAGAAGCAGTAGTTGTTTGTTCAAATGGGAGTAACATTCCACAACTTGGGAGGAACTGACTGCAGACCGCGGTGCTTTACAGGACAAAGAAAAACAAAAAAAACAAAACAAAAACATGGTACTTAACCAGTATGGAGGATCCTGACGACTGAGACCTCTGTCAGCGACTATAAAAAATGTGTGACTGGATCCTAAAATTAACAGCGAGCCAGTGCTTGGATGAAAATAAGGAACTATTAAACTACTTGGAGAAGATGTTGGAAGTTTGAAATTGTCTTACATTCTCTCCAATGGACTCAATAGTCTTGTAGGTTTGCATGGCCACACTTGAATTGCAGCCAATCAGTGACTGTTCAAGAGCAGCTAATCACTGTTTACGTGGAGCTATGCAGGCAATCAGTTTCCATGCGACCGATTCGACTTGGGCCTGTGTTCATGTTACAGTGTTCATTCTAATTGCTGCGCTGAACATACGCAAACACGCAGAAATTCGGGTAAAAAGATTATTTTTTATAAGGTTATTTGTCTCGCAGAATTGTAATCCACGTTCGTATCAGGCCTGATTATACAAGAGACCCAAACCCAATTGAGCCAACAAGCGGATACAAAAGGACCACTCTCCCATTTTGTATCTAAACTGCCCTCTCGGAAAGAAAGGAAAATATTGTGAATTTCCAGTTCATTGAGTGCACTACTCACAATACTGGAAATGAAGGCGTAATTTTATGAATTCATGTATTAATCGTGGCTGGCTGCAGATGTGCTCGTGCGCCAACTTCGAAAAAGGTCACACTGCTCGTTTGCAGTTAGACAACACATACTAATGATTGAAACAATGCCTTGAATTCAACATTTCTGTCGCACATTTCCACATCACTCGGTTCAAATTATGCGGAAGGTTATGTGCGTGTTAGTGAAATGGGACAGCAGTGATGGCCAAATCAGGTTCGGCTGGGCCATGAATAGATTGGAACCTCTTACAACCGCCAAAAACATATCCTCTTTCTTTAAGGTAATTTGATGAAAGCAGACATCTGTTTCAATTTGTGAAAAATCTGCATAATGCATCTTCCTTTAAGGAGCTTGAAAGTTGAGGTTATCCTGTGTTAATATCCAAATCGAATATAGTGTCTCGACAATCAAAATCAGGTTCTCGTTCATCAGCGACACAGCAGGCGTATGTATGGCGCATCCAAAATGGAAGGCAGGTCAGTGCACGGGCATTGAGACCAGAAGGACTCCTGTCAGGGAAGTCGTCTAGCAACACTAAACAGATGGCCGCACGGTCTGAGCGGGACGGCGGGGTCAACGTTATTTGCATGTCAAATTACACTCCTACACTTTCTGTCCTCATCCGTTGAGTAAAGTGGGACGTATTATCCATGTCAATGTGGTGACGGAAGATTTTCAGCCAAAGCTCAATATTGGCATTTTTAATTTGACTAATAAACATGACAGGGGGCTCACAGGTTTAAGACCATTTATCTACATACAGTTAGCTATTTTCTTGTGTACTGTAAATACATATTGTACAGAAAATCCCCACGATTAAACTGTGTGCAATTGATGCACCCATTTATACATGTCGAATGTCCATATAAGTAGTTTAAACGTAAATGTACCACAAACCATCATCTGAGATTACTTTTAGAAATAAATGGCCTAACATTCTTCACTTACCTTCTTGACTTACCTTAGTTCTCAATATGTAAATATACCAATTGTCAAGAAATAAAGAGACCTTTTAATGATTAACTCATTCAAACCCAAAAACGTGTAAATATTGTTTTGTAATACTGTGTCCTTCACTCTTAAAAAATTATTTATACATTTTTTTTATGGTTCTTTTTTTGTTTGTTTGTTTTTTCAAGGCTTTAATGCAGCTTCTGACATGATGAAGTGGCTAAAAGCAACGGTAGTTATTACAAATAGCGGCCAATTTAAGAGATCAGCCAGGGCCATGTTGCAACAAGCTCTTTTTGACAGTGTTTTCACCAGGAATTGATTATTGATGAAACTTAACCATATTTTTCTAATGCTAATTGCTGCCAAACGGAAAGAGATACAAATATACTTTGTTTCCTGATGAAGGAAGAAACTAATCTTTCTTTTAGTTGGTTTAATGTTTTTGTAGAACTAGAACACAATATTCTTTGGCTGGGAGTCAATGAGTTAAATATTAAACAAACATAAATAAGGGTTGTCGGATAATATGCTATGTAATGATTGACACTGACAGCCCCAATTTCCTCAAATTTCTGGCATGGACACAAAATCAGAATCATGTTCAATAAATTCCAGAAATGCTGAATTATTTCTTTCCCTGGCTCCACTTTTACAAGCCAATATTTTGCTTCCATAAAAACTTTAATAGAACAATAATTTCTCCTGACAAATTTGCTATAGGTGATAAATCTTCCCACGAAAAAACTCTCTAAGAATAAAAATCATGATGCTTCTGTCAGCGTTCTTGCAAAAATAATTTCACTTGCATCCGTTTTTTGTTTTTTTTTCCCTTGCATGACCGTGCGTAACGATGATGAAAGACGCACCGGGATCGACGCCTCGCTTTAAGGCCGACTTTTTCCTTTTCCTTCACGGTTACGGACAATGAAGTTTTTAATGAACTCACCCTCGCTTTCTCCCGCTTCCATAGGATGAAGAAGATGGAGGTCCCCACTTTGGCTGGCTCCTCTCCGCCGTTTCTCACCTGTGGCACGCTGCTCAATCGCCACCTTAAATCAAAGACGCCAAATGTGATTTATCCTCATGCTCTTGTGGTTCCTTTCAGCTGACTCGGGGAAATAACGACATACATAAATAGGGATATAAAAAAAAAGGGATGTCTGGATGCTTGAGAGGACAGACTGTGATGTGAATCAGGTTATTAAAGGCTGGCCATGAGGTGGTGTCATTATGAATTTATTCATTCATAAAGAAACCTGACAGTGGGCAAAAAAATAGTCCAAGATCTGATTTATTGCGTTTATTTTATTTCTTTGCATCCTTGAAAACTGGCAGATAGTTTGAATGGTACTAGAAGTATTTTTTAATTTTGGAACTGGGTACTGGTTTTATTTCATTTTTATTCATCTTTAATTCATTTTAAAGTGAAAAATGTGAGAAACTATCGCCATTACCGCCGCAATGTGTTCCTCTATTTTGCAAGAAATAAATTAGAAAGACGGTTTTTATGTTCCAGGGCAGCATATCGCATTGTAATGACATCATCTGCCCGCACCAAACTGAAGTATTCTGCTTAAAAGCTAGTGCCACTACACAAGCTAAACTTTCAAGTATATATATTGCAACTGATGTGCACTCTGACTTGATATATTCTGCAAAGTCCAACTCAAAAAGATAAGAGTGAGGACGAGCATCTCAAATATATGGCGTGTTGAAAGGAGAGAAAAAATATCAGCGGTCTTTAAAAGCACATACGCGGCTCAAAAAAAAAATAAAACTCATCTCAAGAAGATGCAGCACATCCTAATGAAAAGGCGCACTGAGATGGAGTGTGCATTATGGATGGAATGAAAAATAGCAGATTGATTTCAGATCCAAACATTAGCTTCTCATTTTGTTATTTTGGGGGGGAATAGGAAAATGCAGCCTTTGAAGTTGTCTCTCACTTGATAATTCACTCTGGTATGAGAGTATGCGAGAGGAGCGATTCAAAAGAAAAGTGGTCTCTATTGAGGTTTCAAAAGGTAAGTGATGTCAACACGTCAATCCGGCTGCTACAGCTAAAGGGATAACAACTAAGTGCTTGGGATAAAGCCTCGGATCAAACATGTCATTCAAGGGTTCACTTTGTTTTAATTTGGTTTCTTCGTTTGGTTTGGATAAGTAAATATTCCGCACTCCAGTCCAAATCAATAGGAGGCAGCACAACACCAGAAGCTGTGGCGTCATCGCTTGTTTTAAAAAGTCATTTCCAACTAAAGTGGAAAATTAACCATTTTCACGTTATTTGAAAATCATATAATTACTTATTTTCACGCATTGGATACAGTGACAATAAAATGAAAACAAATGGGAACATATTTGTTGACGTTTAAAACGAAACAATACATTTCAATATTTGGATTGAGAAGCATGTCAGCGTTTCACGGACAAAAAGTTAGCCACAAGATAAGCTGCACTGTTTGTTTAAAAAATATTTGTGGTGAGACTGTGACAGTGAACACTTTTACTAGGATAATGTTCTGTGGAAGAACCAAAATAATTCTTCACATTTTTATATCGTGTAATTTGTTTATATGTTTAATATGTTCAACAAAAACAACGAAACAACCAAAAAAATAATAGTAATAATAATAATCACCACATCATATCACAATAATTGTTGTTAATTTTTATGATAACTAGTTTTGAAAACAAGTCAACGAACAGGGAGTTTTCGTCCTCACGTGCTTTCTCAGTCGTGCGTCAAGAACTGACTCCATTTTGTAAAGCACCTTGAGGTAATGTCTGTTGTGATTTGTGCCCTAAAAATGAAGTTGAATTGAATTGAATTGATTAACACCACGAATCTAGTGCCTTTCCACTGTGGGCATGAAAAGACACAAAATAAAACAACACACGTTATTCGCAACATTTCATTCGCCTGCCTTCAAATTGTGTACCGTTTACTCACATTTACCACTAGCTTGACAAAATGTTGCGTTTTCTCTTTCGTACTGAATGATGTTTTTGTATTATTATTATTATTTTATTTATTTATTTTTTTGTTTATATTTACCTGGCTTCCTGGTTTGAGTCAAACAAACCGACAAAGCGCGGGAAGGAGGGAGCGCGACAGTGCATACAGACTGAACAAAAAGTACCAGTATCATGGGGTGGGGGGGGAGATGATGTTTCGTTCTCTTATTTTGGGCCATTTCTTAGCATGTTTTCTCCCATTTGTCTCTGAAATGTCTAATCAACGTGTGCCGCCCCAATTTCCCATTGTTGTGTCCAAATTCACAAGGCTGCGTGTCAAGACGCTATCGGTGACCCTGCACAACCGGTCACGCGCATGCGTAGAAGCTCCCGCCTTCTTGGATCGCTAACTACAGCAAGTCCACTAGAACAAAATACCTTTATTAATTGCGCGATAGTGCGCGTTCGTAGATGATGATACATCATTGAAAAAAAAAAAAGCTTAAATTATTGATGCATTATTATAGAAACCATTTTAATACTACAGGTTTTAAAGACGAAGGTTTTACTTTTGACCCCATTACATTCCTAGTGAGTCTTCATTGTAATAATTACGTTTAGTCTTTTTATACTTTTTTTTTATATATATATATAATATTATATATATATAACAGTGTTGTTTTTCATGTTGTATCGTATTTTTACGAACGCGCAATATACGCGCGTACGCATATAAAGGGTATTTCTTCTAGTGTGTTTGCCGTAGTTGGCGATTCAAGATGGAGGGATCTTCTGCGCATGCGCGTCACCGATCTGGTCTTGACACTGGGTCCTTCGAAGGCCGAATTTGCGTGACGTCACTCCTGGCGCGAAAACACGCACAGTTACAAATAAATGAAGTGTCAGTCAATGCACTATCGACAAGCAACAATGACAACCCATTCATATGTAAGCCCCCCCCATTTCTTCCCATTCATATTTAAGTCCGTGCGTGCTGTCGAGTCGTACCGGAAGTGACGTCACGCAGCCTACAAATTCGGCCTTCGGAGGACCCAGCCTTGTGAATTTGGACACAAGCATTGATTAGTTGTTGGTTGTTCGTCATGTTTTCATAACTCAAATCATATGTTGCTGTAGTAAATATATGTTGTATATTATTTACATTTTTCTAGAGTTCATTCAAACATATAAAAATACTGTAAATTAAACTTGTTTTTAATTATTTACCATTTTAATATGTTTTCCTTGTCATAAAATTCCCCAGTTTAGGCAATGAATAAACAAACAAATAAATAAATAATACCCAACTCTTCCTTTTGAAATGTATACAGTTTATTCAGGAAATACAATAAATAAATCATAAGCAGTTTGGACTAGCAGAGTTTTTCAGTTCCATCTGCACCTGTAGCATCATACAGTAACATGATGAGCATTTTTTTAGACATAAAAAAGTGTGATGAAGTATGATCAAATTAAGTTTGATACATCCAAATTTAAAGAGGAAGTCAACCCAAAGATTTTCTTTACAATAATATGTTGTATGTGCCCCATTAGTCTAAACATGGTTTTCTGGTTAATATATGGGTGAAAATGGGTGGATTTTGTTGCTTAACTCATATTCCTCAAACACAATATTAAGCACGTGTAGATTAGTGGGACTATTATTGTAAAGAAGAAAACAATTCTGGTTGACTTCCACTTTAATATGGGATACTGGGGTCCGAATGAAGCTATAACTTTCGTTGGGCATACATTTGAATTGAATCTGACTAAAATATGGAACAGTGAAAATGTATGGCCCATAAAGTGAAATGACATTTCCAAAACCAGGCAGACGGTGTGACTCTTCCACTATATAAAAGTGACCTGTTTTTCAATGGCAGTGATTAAAATGAGAGGGAAAAAAAAGCACTGAAACCGAAAACGGAAGGCAAGTGTAGGCCTGATCCTCAGAAGTCAGCCCCCCTGCCCTCCATCCCTACAGCGCAGTCTGCAAGCAGATAGACAGTTAAGGCACGTTGACATGAAATGCAGAGCAGATGGCACTCTGTGGGTGGCGTCCGACCGTCTCTGATAACGGAGGCCATGCTGCGTGAGGCCGGGTCCGCCTTGATTGGTGTCTGCCTGACCCGCTGCTCGCTTGATTACCAGTGTCGCATGCGGCGGGGCGGCGGGTCTCCTTGTTTGTGTGCTTGACGGCGTTCCTTGGATTGAGCCGTGTGGTCGGCGCATCGTTTTGACAGCAAATGCCGTGGCTTGACGACTCGAGGAATCGTGCTGAGAGAGGGAGAAGATCAATGCCCATGCGCATATTAATAATGTGGTAGACACAATGAATTGTCAAATATAGTGAGACCATTGAGGTGTTTTTACATGATCTATCCATTCTCTTGTCCTCATTAGGGTCACGTTTGCTGGAGCCATTCAAACTAATTTATGCCTAAGGACAATTTCAAATTGTCAATAAACCTGACATGTTTCTGGAATGGAGGAGGAAGCTGGAATGCAAACTTCACATCACATTGAACTCTAAATTCTATTCATGAACAGCAAAAAATCCACGTTATTGACGTCTGCCCAAAAAGGGTTGTAATTGCCTACAGAAACCACAAGATGGCGGCTTTTTTCTAGCATTTTTTTTTCTTCTATTAGATAAAGCTAATGAAGCTCCTGCCATAATTTCAACAGAGTTACTTGGCACCAAGATGTCAAAAGATATATATAAATATAAATAATGTGGTTTTAAGTGACAATTTAGTGAGTTGGCAAATTTGCATATAACAAACAGCATATATGTGAGGATGATATGTCCCAAAAAAAAAAAAAAGGGAGTGTGCCTTCTTAAATGTTTAAAAAAATAATTTAAATAAAAATAAATAAAGGAAGCAATTAAACAAATAACTATTTTTTTTTTTATATTTTATGGATATAAAACATTAACTCATTTGCTCCCAATAATGTGTAAATACGTTTTTTTAAAATGTTTTAAGTGTCCCAAAGACATATTTATACGTTTTTTTGTTTTTTTATGCTAAAGTATACGGAAGGCTTTGATGCAGCCTCTCAACTGCAAAGAACGGTTGCAGAAATGGTATTTATTACACAAACGGCCAGCAGGTGGCAGCAGAGCAAAGGAGATCAACCAGGGCCATCTAGAAAAAAAGGCTAAATTAGAATTTTGAATAGATTTGTGAAAACTGATGAAACTTAGCTCTCTTCTAATGCTAATTGCTACAAAACGGAAACAGAAAGAAACATACTTTTTTTTTTCCCCGATGAAAGAAGAGACTTTAATCTTTCTTTTGATAGGTTCCATGCGTTTAAAGCAATAGCAGTGGTGAACATTTTTTGCTCTTAAATGTACATGAATAATGATAACGAAAAGTTTTATAACACACAGTATTAATTCAAGTGATGACAGAGTTTTAAATATAAGTTGGGCACAGATATGACCTAAAATACAAATTGTTTTTGGTGAAATGAACTGTAATACTTTGTAAGAAATGTCTTGGTAAGAAAAAAAAATCTTAAAATGTTTCTGGTATGCTTACGCCAAAATAACCCATGGATGAAGAATTATTGGCATACAGTATTTATTTATTTATTTTTCAGCATGTTTCTTGCAATGGTTAAGGGCGAATTTGTCTCATGTAGTGAGCCAGATTTATGTGGTTGTTTAATTTCATACTTGATGGGTGGACAGCTACAGAGACACAACTATTTGTGAACAAACAATACAAGTGAAATTTTCATAACATGTCCACTTTTAAGTTTTTTTTTTTCTTTTTTCCAATCCTCCTACAACTTGCCTTCACGCGTGCTGCTACTCAGCAATTAGTGGAAAATGACGGATTCCCTCACTCGGTGTCGAAATATGAGCGCCCGTGGGCGTTTATGACATTTTGATCCGACCGTTTGTCCTTTTGGAAATGTCCGAGAAGTGCATAAATGTTTGCTTTATGCAAGCGATCCATCAGGTCAGCCGTTACGGCCTCGTGCTCATTAAAAACAGCTCCAGTGCCACTTCTGAGTCACAGGTTTTTCAGTCAGCTTCAGTCATGTTGTGACAGGTATTGATCTTGCTATTGATCCTCTCCATACCAGTAATCAAACCGAAGAACGCTTAAAAAAAAAAAAAAATGACTGAAAGAAGTCATTGGAGAATTATTTTTTAACAGCTCGAATTGGATTTTACTGACAAGGTGAAATGATCCACGCAGACTCCAATGTATTTTATTTCATTATTAATTCTTCAACAGAATAGATGATAAACCCGATGAAACGTTCTGACGTTGTGGTCTCTTGTGTTATTCTTTAAAGTGGAGTTCAGTCACTAAAAAGAACGAGGCCGCCTCTCTGCAGTTGATATTTCCCTCCTCCTGGGGAAGTGGAGTTTGGAATATTGACGTGTGTCGGCATGTGATGCATTTTGTTAACGCCACGTAGCAAAAGGCAGTAAATGAAATGCTAGCCCACGGGAGGTTGATTACATTGTCCAATCTTGCAGTTAGTTTTCATACATTCGAGTAGAAAGGAACTTAGTGGCACATAGACGTCAACAAAGGCCACACAATAAAGCTAATAAGTACGGGTGTCAGCTGATTACATTTTTTTTATCGTAATAAATCGCATGACTTCAAAAGTTCACTCGTGTTTAACTCATTCACTCCCAACCATTTTCACTGAAGTGCTTTCCTGGATTTTGACTGATTTTTCAAGGCCCGCGAAATATTATGTTCTATTGCTATAAAAACATGAAACATACCAAAAGAGAGATTAGAGTCTCTTCTTTTATCAGAGAAAAAAAATGATATTCCTATCTGTTTCCGCTGTGCAGCAATTAGCACTAAAATTAGCTAAGTTTCATCGTTTTTCACAATTCTGTTTAGAACTGTGGGGAAATCAGCTTGTTTTAACATGGCCTGGTTGATCTCTTATACTCTGCTGCCACTCAACCATTTTCTGCAGTAGAAAGACTGCATCAAAGCCTTCTCTATGCTCTAGCATAAAAAAAAAACAAAAACAAAAAAAAAACGTATAAATACGTCTTTGGGACACTTAAAACATTTAAACTATGACGTATTTATACGTTTTTGGGAGCTAATGAGTTAATAGTGTTGTTTCGATACTGGTATCGGCAGATACTGCATTAAAACAGTGGTATAGGTACCGGTGAGTACTTATAAGTAACATGCCGATACCATTATTTCCGACACTAATATAGGACTTGGATGCAGCATCTTGTGTTTTGCTTGTGCACGACATTCACGGATGCGTGACTTGTTCACAGCATGCCAATCTAAGAAATCCTATTGGCCCTTGAATGCTCTCAACCCAATGCCAGGACAGCTTTTTCATGTTGAGGGGAGAAAAAAAAAACACCCTTAGGTATCGGTATGGTTTCGCCATTGTCCGATACTGCAAAGCTGTGTATCGGAATCGGTATCGGGGGCCAAAAAACGTTATCGGAACAGCACTAGTGATTAATCACAAATTTTATATCTGTTCTAAATGTACAGTATTTTTTTTCTAATTTCCCATACTCTTGTTAACATAACAGTGGAAAAAAAAGTCTAACTAATAGAAATATGGCTGAATCTTTTAGTCATTGATACAGTAATTTCATAATAATTCATAAAATGGAGTTAAAATGAAAAGGATGTACTGTGCTATAAAAAAAAAAAAAACAGTGTGATATTGATTTGTGTTGGTCATTTTTCTGCCACTAGACGGCATAACTGCATTTGTAAGAAATTTTATGACAGCTCAGTGCATTTTTCTTTTCATATTAACAGCTATCTAATCTTTAACATGAATTAACTCGTGTCCATTTAAGTCATGTTTGTTGTTGTTGTTTTTCAATGTGAGGGACTTTTCCGCAGAAACTGGGCCCAATAACCTGAACTCTGTTACACAAAAGGAACCTCATGAATTAATCTGTTGACGACAAGACGTTGAGCTTTAATCGAAGGCACGACAGCTTCAGGCCTCTTAAACGAAGGCTGTCAGGCTCCTAAGCATAGCCATCTTCCATCCATTCACAGGGACTGCGCGACCCAGCAGCCCTCGGCTCAGAATGGCCGACACGTCAGCGCTGCCCTTGCCTCTTTGCCGCCTGCTCGCCAGCGCTTGCCTTTCGCTGCCACGAGCAGATGTCGCACGTGCCTCCTAGCAACCGCTGCAGCTGCTTCGCAACCAGCCCCAAACGCTCGTCCGCACCTGCTCTACTATAGCACTTTATTCGCACCCACAACCATGCATGTAACCACACGTATCAACACTTAATCCCTGCTGAAAGCTGAACATGCATAAATAAGAGCATCTGCCAGGGTATTTGGTAAATATCCGCCACGTCGGATCAAGAATGTGAGCAGGTATTAGCCACCTCACACAATTTGCATGCTCATCTGTCGGAAAATGTCTCTACCTCCACATAGACTGTAAAAATAATAATAATAATAAAATAAAATTAAAAAAAACGAGAATTTTCAGTATATTTGACCAGTTTATTATTTTTTAAAGTGACTCAAGCAACGAAGAAAACCTTCAGTTTGGGAGACAGTCACTCTACCACCTGAGCCATGCCACTCTTGCTGACACTATACTGCATTGCTTGTGTGTCCAAAACGAGACCAAAAAGAGGGTTTGGAACTACAAGGATTCCGCCTGACACCATCAATGTACGAACACACAGCTGGAGTGGCATGGCTCAGGTGATAGAGTGGCTTTCTCCTCACATGAAGGTTGTGAGTTCATTCCTTAACCCTTGAGTAGCTTTTTTTTTTTTTTTTTTTTTTTTTTAATAATAATAAACTGGTAAAATGTAATCAAAACACCTTGTAAAACTCACTTACTTCAAAACTTGACTAGTTTTTTTCCAACTAAATATAGACGACTGATGAATTA
The DNA here is from genome assembly GCF_051991245.1 of Festucalex cinctus. Classification (NCBI taxonomy): domain Eukaryota; kingdom Metazoa; phylum Chordata; class Actinopteri; order Syngnathiformes; family Syngnathidae; genus Festucalex; species Festucalex cinctus. The sequence goes on along the minus strand of NC_135430.1, from coordinate 13,281,005 downwards.
AGCGACATTTTGCGCTGTATGCCTTTATTCTGGTAGGTCTCTACTTCCTTTTGTACCATTGCCAGTGGGTTGACAGGGCATGCAGCCGGTGCAGGTGTTGACTATGAAGCTGTAAATAATTGTGACGAGACATGGGAATGCACTTGAGAGCACACAAAAAGTCAAAAGTCGCCAAAACTGAACATTTGCGATTCTCAAAGTATCCCATCGGCGCGTGCTCAATGTGAAAATAATATAATGAATGAAAGTACACGTTTGCTTAGCGATTAGGGATCTGAAAAATATTTAGGAAGACCCAGCTATAGAGAGCCAAGGAGACGTTCTCATCGCTTAGTTAACCAAGTGTGAAATAGCTCCGGCTAAGTTAAGGAGGGGGACAACCATTAATACTGATAAAAACGGGACGAGGTGCTCTCAAGGTGAAATGTGACTGAGCACCAAGAAAGTGATTTATGTCACCTTCGCCTACAATCCTGGATAAAGAGGCTATACACACATATTCAGCCTTGTCTTACTTGGACTTATATGTCTTTAACGGCACGATATTAGATCCAAATCCTGGCGCAGATCCACTTCTAATAATGCCACACAGCTCAGAGTTTGATTCTTGAGCTCAGAAATTCATTTTAACGTGACCCTGAGCATAATCTCGACAATCCGTCAGTGGTGCGATATTTTGTCTCCCAAGGTTTTTTGACACCAGACTTTGTTATGGTGATAAAAGTTATGACTTTAACAAGAGACTATCAACTCATTCACTCCCAGCCGTTTTCACTGAAGCAAACTCTACTGTGCTCTACTGCTATAAAAACATGATTAGAATATACCAGGAGCTAAATTTCATCATTATTCACAAACCTGTTGAAAACAATGGGAAAAATAGCTTGTTGCAACATGGCCCTGGCTGGTCTCTTATACTCTGCTGCCACCTGCTGGCCGTTTTTTTGTAATAACTACCATTGCTTTAAGCCACATCTTGAGGTCAGAAGATGCGTCAAAGCCTTCCACACCGAGCATATTCTGTACGCTCTAGCACAGGGGTGTCCAAACTAGGGCCCGGGGGCCATTTGTTGCCCGCCATACATTTTTTGGGCGGCCCACGGCAAATACTAAAAATAATTTTTCAATGCTGTTTAAGAAAAAAAAAAAAAAAAAAAAAGAAAAAAAAAAAAAAGGAGGGTGGATTAAACATTTCTAGCTACGCAAAGACACAAATTTGCAGCTAATAATTCAGTTTCAGAAATAAACTGTTAGCAGTTTTCAATAAGTAACTGTACATTATATCAACCATTTATAATTGCTTCATTCATCTTTACCATGTTTAACTCATTCACTGCCATTTACGGAAAAATACGTCAAATGATGCACGTTTTGCTGGTCTGGCAATGAATGTGTTAATAAATAACTTTAAAAAAAATCAAAGTGGCCCTTGCAGCTTTCTATTTTTCTGATGTGGCCCTCAGAGGAAAATGTTTAGACACTCCTAGCATAAAAAAAAATCCCATTTGAAAACAACAACAACAACATAAACATATTTATACCTTATGCCTTACTGTATCTTGAATTTTGAAATTAATATTCTGTTAATAATCTTCTGTTGGAAGGTTGGAAAAGGTAAGCTTTTTTTTTTGTCTGTATTTCAGGTCGGTCATTATTTTAGCTGTAGCAGTCAAGGTTATGCAAACAAAGCATTTCAGAAATGCAAACGTGGCACCACTTCGAAATCTGAGCGAATTAACTTCCTCAATGAAAGTAAAAAAAATAAAATTAAAATAAAAAAAATTAAAAAATTTAAAAAAACTCCCCCAAACTTTTAAAATATGCAAAAATAAAAGTCTGCTTCAACAGTAATTTGGATTTTTGTCAAACCTGAACAATTTCATACTTGGCATTGCACGCTTGGGATAACTTTGAAATCAGTTCTGTTAATCCTGCCACCGTAGAAACGACAAACTGCAACAGAACAATACCCATCGCCATTGCGAGGTATCTACTTTGTAAACATCAAATGCTCTGACAATGCCTAAACTGAAAGACATAATCACTTGTTCTGGAAAACTGGGTTATATTTCATCCTTTTCTTTCAAGTCCGGTTTGAAACATTCCTCCCTTGCTTCATTATCCTAACATGAGATACGGAGAATCTTGCATAGAGGATATGTCCAGGGTTTGTCACATCCCTAATTGGGCAAATCAACGTGCCGTACATGCCCGCGGATCTGCTTTATTAGCCTAATCAGCTCTCTCGAGGCGAGACCCGCAGCATAAGACCCTTGTCAAATTGTTAATAAGGTCCTCGGTCAAGATCAGGTCGAAGCGCCGCAGCCTTCTGGTAATTTAACGGAAGGGCGGGAAGACGGCGGGGAAGAGTCTTTGGAGAGGAGTTTGTGAAGCCTCAGTCGAGCTTGAAAAAGAACCTTACATTGGAAACGCCGCATCAAAGCTCCTGGACAACAGCTGTGCTCGAGTCTGCCGTCCAAATGAGCTGGTATACTATTCAGAGGTTTATCCTCAACATGTTGCCCCATGAATAATGAACACTCGGGTAGGAATGCGCACATGCACATTTAATTCCGCCGGCAAACGTGAGAGGATATTGCCTCCGCGAGCGCCTGCTCATTTCAATTAAACAACATAACGCTTCTTTCTTACTTACCCTGACGAGTTCTGGTGGAGCAATCACAGAAGTTGAAATTGCTGCAGTTGCTTACCAAGACCCCCGCAGATACGGTTGGAGTGCACGCAGCGCGCGGGAAGGGTTCCACTTAAATTTTCAAGGCGAAATGGAATGTGTTCATTACCAAACAGAATCACAGTCACAGATTAAAGGCGTGTAATTGAATCGCCAAGACGTAGTGCGGATCAACAAAACACAATTAACCCAAGTGAGTGGGCCGAAAGGGCCTCTCTCGGTTTATTGGGCTTGCTTGCTTATTGTTGACCACGCACATACATTACTCATGAAAAGGTAGGGATATTTCAGGACAAATATTAACTCATTCACTCCCAGCCATTTTCACAGAAACAATCCCGTTCACTCCCGGCTGTTTTACTGGATTTTGACTGATTTTGCAAGGCCCACAGAATATTGTGTTCTATTGCTATAAAAGCATGGAACCTATCAAAAGAAAGATTAAAGTCTCTTCTTTCATCAGGAAAAAAAAGTATGTTTCTATCTGTTTCCGTTTTGCAGCAATTAGCATTTGAAGAAAGCTAAGTTTCATCAGTTTTCACAAATCTATTTAAAATTGTAAGTAATTGAGCTTTTTTTCCCTACGTGGCCCTGGTTGATCTCCTTTGCTCTGCTGCCACCTGCTGGCCGTTTGTGTAATAACTTCAATTTCTGCAGCCGTTCTTTGCAGTTGAGAGGCTGCATCAAAGCCTTATGTATGCTCTTGCATATAAAAAAACAAAAAAAAACATAAATACGTCTTTGGGACAATTAAAACATTAAAAAAATGTATTTACACATTATTGGGAGCAAATGAGTTAAATGCACTTTAAACATTTAAAAGTGAACTTAATCTGACCTTCTCTAAATTTATTGTAACTATTTGTGACTGGATGGTGAAAACCTTGTGACATTGATGACCAGCAAAATATTTAAAATTGTCGATTATAATAGCTAAAATATTATGTATATATACAGTATATATGGTATATATGATCCCAACAGTTTAATATCTCTTCAAATTCATCTTGTAACTTTACCCAGGTTATTTACATACTTCCTTGATGTTATCAATGCTTTGCCGCCATTTTGTGGCATCATCTTACAAAAAGAGTACAAAAACACAAATGGGTGACTATGTTAAATCTAAGGTATCCCAAACTGCAGCTGTTTTACACAAGGTTAAAGACTCATTGAACAAGGATGCTTTGTTATTATTATCTAATTCATTGATAGTTCCATACCTGACCTATTGCATTGAAGGGTGGGGGTGTGCTGGCAAAACCTACACCGAACCCATTTTTCTTAAAGAGAAATGTGCTATCCGTGTCATTTTTGGTTGTGGATACAGAGACCACACTAATCCATTATTTATACAACTAAAAACTTAAAAATTAAATGAATTGATGTCGTTTAACCGCCTTAAAATAACGTATAAAGCCCATCATGAAATTTTGCCAGTTAATATACAAACCAGATTTATAAAAAGGGAAAGTGAGTATAAATTAAGAGGTGCAAAATAACATATAATAATGCAAACTCAAGGTGTCAGTCTCTGGAACAATTTGGATTGTAAAACAAAATCTTCTCAGTCTATTTGTATTTTTTTTTTTAAATGTATAAAAGCACTTTTACTGCAAAAAATATATACATAGTACAAGGACATGCAGTTGAATTATTTGCGAATTATTTTTGTAGTATTGTTACACTAAAAGCTTCTCGACCCCTCGCTGTCATTCATTTTGTGTTGATTATTTTTTGTGTGTGTGTTGTTTAGGGGAAGACATACGTTTGACTTCTTTCTGTCCGTTATCATTTCTTTTACTTTAACTCATTAGCTCCCAAAAACGTATAAATACGTCATATTTTAAATGTTTTAAGTGTCCTAAAGACGTATTTATACGTTTTTTGTTGTTGTTTTTTATGCCAGAGCATAGAGAAGGCTTTTATGCAGTCTCTCTACTGCAGAAAATGGTTGAGTGGCAGCAGAGTATAAGAGATCAACCAGGCCATGTTAAAACTCCCACAATTTTCCCACAGTTCTAAGCAGAATTGAGAAAAATGATGAAACTTAGCTATGTTCTATTACTAATTGCTAGGAATATACTATTTTTCCCTGATAAGAGAAGAGACTCTAATCTCTCTTTTGGTATGTTCCATATTTTTCTAGCAATAGAACATAATATTTCGCGGGCCTTGAAAAATCAGTCAAAATCCAGGAAAACACAAGTGAAAATGGTTGGGAGTGAATGAGTTAAAGAGTGAAATAAATTGAATTGAATTTGCAGCAAATAGTAATAGGCTACGGGTTGAGGTGAATTGCTGAATAGCAAACCGCGAGTAGATGGGTTCGCTTTTATAACGTTTGCGCTTAAAACTTGCAGGTACCTATACCTCAAATAGTCTTAGAAGAAGAAAGACACATGGATGAGATTAATAGCGAAACAGCTGTGAACGAGCGGCTTCCCAAGGAGAGTCGAAGCTGATCTCCTGAGCAAAGCCTCGGAACGATACTTCCCGAGGTAGAAGCTTTGCTGGCTTGCTCCCATTAAGCTGCCATAAAGAAGGTCTTCGCGACTCCCCTCAGTGGCCTTCACAGGGCACCGGTCATGATCCACTGCACTTCCAACTTCAACAAACACTCAAGCAAATGGTGGATTTGCAATAAATGTGGTAGGTGCACCTGGTTTAACCGATATTTCGATTTTGACAATCATTGAAACATGTCAAATCAGGTCAACATTTTTGAATATGTTTTCAAAATTAAACCCACACTGTTCAATAAGGAGCCCCTAAAGCAGGGGTGTCCAAACTTTTTCATTTGAGGGCCACATACAGAAAATCAGAAGGACGCAAGGGCCACATAATGTTATGAAGAGAAATTGTGTTTAGTCTTAAAAATTGTAAAAATCATTTATTTGTCCTTTTGCATATTTATAAAAATGGTACCGTGTATATAAACCGATTTATTTGTAATATGGCAATAGGGTTATTATAATTTTGGAATTTTTCATTTTAGTTTTTATTTTGTTTTGAGTTTTGTTTTTTTAAATTTAGTTCGTTTTTTTAAAGTAGTTTTAGTTCTTTAATAAATGCTTAGTTTTAGTTTAGTTAGTTTCAGTATTAGTTTTATTTTTTATTTTTTATTATTATTTTTTTAATGTGTATTACTTGTGCGCAATATTTTAAAAAACACCAAGGTTGCATCGGCATTATTCCGGTTTATATAAAAATAAATCCACTAAAAATCACATTTAAAATCATCCCCAAAGGCTCATGCATTAAATTACCAAAGACTAAAACGAAGGACATTTTTGCGATAATTATAGTTAGTTTTATTTTTAGTTAGTTTTGTAAACAGAAAATGTAGTTTCAATTAGTTTTCTTTTTTTAAAATGCATCTTTGTTTTTATTTTATTTCATTAACGAAATTGTAGTTTTGAATTTTGGACACCTCTGCCCTAAAGTGACATGGGAAAAAAAAATTTGAATATGTTTCTTGTCCGGACGAGAGCATTAGCATTAGCATTAGCAGCAACTTTAGCTTCTGATAACACTTAGCGAGGAGCATGTATCCATCTTGGATTAGATTAAATTCAACATTTCAAGGTTACAAACTACGTTGCAGTGATCTCGTCAGCGCAGTGACGTAAGAACGGCGGTCAGAAGTTAATCCATCAATTTCAGGTTACATTAGAAGCGAAGGAACAAAACGTCGTCGTAAAACAAAGATGGATTTAGTGAAATGTCATCAGACGCCCATCCCTCGTCCTGTCACTTTCGCCTTGGAGGAGGTCTGCGCTCTCCAAGTGTCCTTCCCGTTTGGACGCCAGCCTCGCGCAAACTGAACGAATAAATTGCCTCTCACATTAAGTGAAAGCTCACATCATGATTCGGTCGTTTAGAGGAGGAAATGTGCGAGCAGTGAAGCCAATTGGGATAATATTTCCCTATGACCCTTTTCTTTTTCTCCGCCGCCGTAATGTAATTTCAATTTCCCAACGTCCCTTCAGGTCATCGAATGCGCCACGGGAAGGTAAACTTCATTTCCACGCTGCAGCATATATCTTTGCAGCATATGCACATGACGATCTCCTCGTAATCAATTATCCGAGCACCGACGGCGAAGAATGCACGTTGCTGATAAGACTTTGTAGACGTTTTTTTTCCCCCTTTAAATGACGAGAGAAAAGACAATTTGATCCGATACCCTTGGGCAGGATTTTTTTCCGCACTCTAGGTAAAAGCGAATTATTCAACGTACCCTCTAAGGGAAAAGTCGATCATTCGCAATAAGTCACAGAGTTGTTGTCACTTTTCGGTCACGCTCGGGAGGACCTGAGGGTAATGTGGATTTTATGCCATACGCTTGGCACTGATTCTCCTTAAAGGCACGGTTGTCAGCCGGCGATGAAGTGACTTAATGGAGAGAACGTATTCATCAAGGTGCAGACGGACTGCGTGTCAGGTACGCTTGGGCTGCCAGAAATCAGCGCAGCGTCGTCTTTAGCTCAATGACGCCACCATATTTGAATGCTTTCAATTGAATTGTGGTTGAGGGTCAAACTTTTATGAAAACCTGGAAAGTCTTTTTAAGCGGACATTCAGTAATCGGAATATTTGTAGCTCACTCTTCATGAATTCACACGTTTTTCTAACCATTTAATTGATTTTCGTGCGTTTCATAAACACAAGGCGCAATGGTGAAAAAGTTCAGACGTCTCTGGTGTAGATGAATGATATGCCTTCCTGCGAAGGACAACCATAGATTTTGTTTGCTTTTTGGTCTGAATTTTGGCCCGCTTCGCAGCCGTCATATGAAACTGACAAATTAGGCCCCTTCTGCCTTTTGATTTCAACACAGCGCCATGACTCAAAGTCGTGCTGACCTTTTACAAGCAACATCTGTGGGGAGTTAGGATTTATGTTCGCCCACGTGGGCCCCGTGCCAACACACTGGCCGCTGTTTTTCTACCATTAAACATGAGTTATGTCACACTTCCCATTTAATCACAAGCTTTTTTTTCTTTCTTTTTTTTTTATTTCAACACCAGGCCAAATCGCAGACCTCGGACAATAATTCAGTGGGAGCGACCCATTTGACAAATTACACCTGCAGTCACACTTAAAGGTAATGTTTGCGGGCCCCGAGGACAAGAAACTAACAATTCCATTAAATGTTTTCAATTGACCTTCACGGGTGTTGCTTTCCGCACAGTCGATGTTCACAACAATCAATATTGCTGCTATTACGCTATTACTCATTATTTCCATCAAAGTCAAACAGTGTTGGGCAAACTACTTTGAAACATGCAAGGCATTACGTTTTCCTATTTAGTTTTGTTTGAAGCTAAAGTAGTTAAATGACAATATTTGACAAAATTCTGAGTTACTTCATTCAAACCCAAAATGCATATGTTTTTATTTATTTATTCATTCATTTATTGATTTATGCTAGAGCATACAGAAATCTTCAGTTTCTGACCTGAAGAGGTCACTTAAAGCAAAAAAAAAAAAAAAAACAGCCAGCAAGTGGCAGCAGAGTATAAGAGATCAGCCAGGGCCATGTTGCAACAAGCTCTTTTTGCCAGTTTTCAACAGGTTTGTGAATATTGATGAAACTTAGCTATATTTTAATGCTAATTGCTGCAAGACGGAAACAGATACAAATACACTTTTTTTTCCTGATGAAAGAACAGAATTTCATCATTCTTTTGGTCTATTCCATGTTTTTATAACAATAGAACAGAATATTCTTTGGATCTTCAAAAATCAGTCAAAATCCAGTAAAACAGCCGGGAGCGAAAATGGCTGGGAGTGAACGAGTTCAGAATATTTCCTGCTTCCCTTGAACCTACTTCTATAACACATTAGTCCACCCTCTCTGCAGCCAAGTTTAATATCCCAAAACGACGTGAATGGCGTGACAAGGGTACACCGGCGAGCTTCGAGGGCAAAACGCACTTTCACGGTCCACCGGTGTGACTGAGGCACACGCATTACCACGGCGGAGAGTCCCCGAATTGTCTCAGCGGCAAAAGTGACAAAGTGTGCTGTGAAAACTCGTTTTACACTTCAACATGGCTGTCCATAAAGAGTTTCGGGAAGATACCCTGCAAGGTTGACCCCATCTGTGAAATTAGGCCACCAGTGTTTACTTTTGTAATTGTGTTAGGATGCTTTCAGATTCAAACAGAGAGCATGAATTTGTCAGAGGGATATTGAGGGCAAATTTCACGGCAAATAAATATGGCAACAAACTTTATTTCATGCACTGTTATGTTTTAAGAGTACACGGAAGTCGAGGGTGTTAGAATGCCTAATGTATAATGTTGCATTAATGGACTGAATCAGGTAATGTGCATTCATGTATTTCATGGAACATTAATTTAAGATCTGGGTACATTAGTTTAGCTTAACAATTACTTATCTTTTGTTTACTTGTCACTGCAAGAACTCCATTTTGCAGACGAGTCAACACAAAAAAAAAACATGGAATTTTTAAGGTTATTTTGCACATTTAGAATGATTTGCCATTTGCAATACTTTCACTTTAATGCTCTAACGAGATATTCTCTCCAACATTAAAAAGTCAATGTGCTAGTATATTCCATGATGTAATCTCACAAATGAGTAGTACAACACATTGAGGACCCTTGTGGACGACGTTAAGTTAGCCCACGAGAAAAGTGCGAAGTAAAAGCAACAAGCAATCTAAGATTTTATTTTATTTTTTTCACCCCCACTGCTCAATACATATGTTGCCCATTTATGGATGTTTCTAGTATCCACTAAGGGACCTTGGGAGATGAAGGGCCCTATTAAAGAGATAAATAAGAGCCTGCACAGACACTTAGCTTGACCAAGAGCAAGCGTTAAATAATTACTGTAATTCACTTAAGTTTCTTTTTTTTAAGCTGCGTAATGATTTTCCGTTTCCCTATTTGCACAAAATTGATCCGCCCAAACAAACGGGATTTTGCATTTATATGCGGAAAGAGCATTTAAAAGAGCAATATTATGGATTTTTCCACAATTTAGAACAGTGCGGATGTGTTTTATTAACATATCAGTGATGTGATTTCTGTCAAAATATCCCAATCATAAAAAATGATATCCCACTTTAAACCACATTTTGTGTTGTTGAAATTAGCCCATTTGCTGAGAGGACAACCCCAGCCAATGGACAGCAAGGATATTGTTACCTTGATAACTACGGGTGGAGGCATCAAGTACAATGGTGCCTTGAGATGCGAGTTCAATTTGTTCCATCAAATCAGTCAAATGTGAAATCATCTTGCCTTGTTGAAATGAATGAAAATGTCATTCATCCATTGCAGCCCAAAAAAAAAAAGGGTAATTTATTTTTTAATGAGAAAAATACTACTCTATAAAATAGTGTTTTATAAAAACATGCACTAGTTGCATATTTAAATAGGATTAAAAGGGATCATTTGAATAGCCAATGTGCTGCTGCCTGCCACCTGGGGGCAGTATAAGACAGAGAGATGACTATATTGCACATGGTCAACAGTATAACTATCTGAGCTCCTCACAGAGGATAAAGAATATATGACTGTTATATTTAATATCTAAATGTTCTGCCGCACTGTTCATATTCACATATTAGTTGCTTAAAGGGTTATGGAGGGTCCATACTTTTTCTCTTTAGGGCCACGTCCAGAAATATCAAAGCATTCAAGGGTCACTTTTAATTTTATTTATTTATTTAGTTTAATTCATCAAGCACACGAGAGCCTTTCGTTCAAACAATTTTATATTGTTTATATATTAGTGCTTTAATTTTATTTATTTATTTATTTATTTAAATCTGCTACCTGAGCAGCTTTCTAAAAGGCACACTACATACAAGATGTGGGGGTGGTTAGAGACCCTGTAACCCACTAGACAATGTCCACCCTTGTACTGAACAGCAGCCGAATCTCTCATTTGTCGTGATATTACCATTTTAAAAGCAGTTACTTCGGAATCAGTCATGTTGAGCAGAAAGTTGAAGAAAATATTTTCGCTTGTAAAAAAAAAAAAAAAATTGTCATTATATACTACAGTCGTATGAAAAGAAACGTTACTTTATTTATTCTAAATAGCTAATTTGCATCTTTTTATATTATTTTTTTTTAAAAAAAAGCAAATTATTTTGTAGCAACTGTCATTTTAAGTATATACCGTGGGCCGCTTAAAAAATGAATGGTGGGTCACAAATGGCCCCCGAGCCATAGATTGAACACCACTGGGTTATATATGCGTTTCCCATTAAGATAGAAATCTAATAGCTAAAAGTAGTGTTGTTCCGATGCCGATACTGGTATCGGCAGAGGTGCCGATACTGCATTAAAACAATGGTATCGGTATCGGTGACTACTCACAAGTAACATGCCGATACCATTAATTCCAACGCTAATATAGGGTTTTGGATGCAGCATCTTTTGTCTTGCTTGTGCACGACGTTCACTGATATGTGACATGCTCACTGCATGCCAATCTAAGATATCCTATTGGCCCTTGAATGCTCCGAAGCAATGGCAGGACAGCTTTTTCATGTTGAGGAAAAAAAACCTTAGGTATCGGTATGGTATCGGTATCGGCCGATACTGCAAAGCTGGGTATCAGTATCGGTATCGGGGGCCAAAAAAACGGTATCGGAACAACACTAGCTAAAAGCTATGTGCTTATTTAAATTGCACAACGCGGAATTATTCTAGTTTTAAAGTATCTTTAGTGAACTTCACCTGGAAGTGGCATAAAACAGCTTGAAGCCTTTTTTTTTTTCACCAGAAAAAAATCTTCAGAGGTAATTTCTACATTGTTACTTTCCCCCCACTAATCCCAGGATACCACGCCGAAGCCGACAAGTCGGGCGGGGGCAGCCCGAGCAAATTAAAGGGGCAACTTCTCTTTCTCCTCTGCGGCATCAAATCAAACGATCTTTCCAAGGTGGCTGACAGCCGCCATCCATCTTTCCGAGTCGATGTCCGCGGGCCGTAATCACGCCGCGGCGCCACCGTGCCACCCATCTCCCGCTCACCTCAGTCGCCGATCAAACGAACCTTTTGAAGAGCGCGCTTCCTCTCTACTTTCCACAGGCTAATGAATCAAACCAGACTTTTAATTATTCCTCTTGCAAGATGGGAAATTGAAATATACACCTTTTTTTTTTCTTATGATTCTGCAGGTGTTTGATTCCGGCTTGTAAATGTCACAACGCTGGCGCAATAAGAAATGCTTGTGACTGTAAACGCAGGCAGTTACACCAGCAGGCACACATTTGCATAGACGACACAAAACAAAAATCTCATTTGCAAAAATTGGTTTATGTAACGTCACAGCGGGGGAGGAGGAGGGTTGATGCCGCTCACACTAATAGTGCAATTAGTGTGATTATTTCCAGATGAGCTCAACTAATGTCGTCAATATATGGTTATTGGAAGGTAATTACACCAACGTGCCAAGGTGCAGGTAGGAAGTTTGGAAGAAATTTCAATTCATTTTATAAATAAAAGTAAAAATGTGTAATATTTACACTCAGTACATACACAAACAAGAAGCAAAAAAATGAGTATCAATACAATTATTATGATTTTTTTGTCAAAAATAACCAGTAAGTGAGTACATGCCTCACATTTGTCATTTTTTTTGGCGTGATATCTTTTGAACAAATTTATATTAATTCATATTAATTTTATATTAATTAATTTAAATGTTCAATAAACCGAACCAAACAACTTTACTATAATGTAAGACGTCAATGTCAATATATTACTGTAAAATAATGCACCGCAGCTATTTACTGTAAGTCTTGATCATTTGCAACAAAAGTGAGTACACCTCTGTGTGAAAATGCCAAAAAGAGTGATAATAAAAAGTGTGCTTGAATGGGTTGTATTATCTTTTTTTTTTTTTTTTTACGCTTTCTCATGAGTGGATTTCAAATGCACGTCCCACAATAATTGAATAATTTTTGAATATATTTCAATGTTACTTATATTCTGTATTTTTTTTACAGTATAGACTTTTTTTCTGAAAGTAAAAGAAACAGAATAATGAGTAAAAAGAAATAGAAATATATATTTATTTTAGTACAAAATGTGCAACAATGTACCAAATAAAAATTTGCCTTTTTTTTTCTACTCACAAATATGTAGACTAGATTTTATAAAAAAAAAAAAAAAAAAAAAAAAAAAAACAAACCTTAAAACAGTAGTTTTTATTTTTTTTTTATTTTTTTTTTAAATGTGAATCTGTAGGTGCATACTATATATAAAGTGGAACGAGTGGTGTCCTTACAGGGCTCCATTATAAATGTTGTGAGGAGTTCAGATGTAATTTCAGCTGTCAAATTGACAAGGTCATTAGCGTTACTAAGTAACCATGTGTCATGTTGACTACTTCATCACCAGCACAAGCCCCCGATGTAGAAGTAAACTTTTTCTTTCAGGAGATAATGAAGAAGTATCTATTTTACGCCGTCAACGGGCTGCAAATGAGGTGGAAATGCCAAATATGAAATAGATTTAAGGACGCCCCCGTTCTTGTTTTGGATCAATAGTCCCTGCCTGACTCATGATGCTAAATGAGAAACAGGCGCCAAAACACAATCGATTACACTGGCTGCCGTTTGTTCTTTTCATTTTCCCACCCTCCCAAAAAGCCCTCTTATATCACGTACAGTACCGACATTTATATTTCTATGCTCTTAAAAGTGATGATTCTTCGCAAAGAACTTTAGTACAGTGGAACTTCCAACTGTTAGGTAAGAGTTTTTTTTTTTTTTTTTTACATAACTGCCTCCACAGTGAGTTTCTAGACCCATGGAAAAAAAAATATTGAGTCCAGCTCCTAATTGTAATATCCCAGTGGCCTTCATCATTAAATATTCCACTATATATGCTTCTGGGAATGAAGGTTGCCACGGTAGATTTTTGCTGACCTAGTTCAATCCCTGGTGAACTGTCAGCCTTGTACAGGTGAGAAGTGGCGGCCCCAAACAGTCAATCATTCCTAAAATACAGCGTATCCCCTTTACCTCTGCTTGCTACTTTAACGTGAATTTGGTGTCAAAATTGCGATCTACCTCAGTGACGGGTGACATGCACTGGCAGGTTCGAATGAGATGACAAACAATACGAAGAAAGTTAGGAAGGGGACACTTTTTAATGGCTTGTTTACAAATAGTTGGCTCTCAAGTGTGAGTCTGAGTGAGCTGTCCCGAATTTCCACCCTATTGTTAACATTCACTGCCATTGACAAGTACTTTATTATTATTATTTTTTTAACGCGGTTAGATGAGGGAGAATCTGATTATGATCCACTGTAAATGTCAAACTTGGAAACAACTTTACAGATGCTCAACAACCAGTAGATGACTTCATTGCCCCATTTTATACGAAATAAACACACTTTGAGAGTCCATGGGAGTAATGGCTGCATTTGGTGCCGCCTACATTGTTCTACTGTCAATTATAAAAGAACGGGACAAGGCAGAAAGGAGAGAATTTATGCTTTCATTTGTCAGATTTGGTTTATATATAATTATTGAACGTGTGGGTATTGATAATTGTGAACTTTTCAAAAATGGCTGGCAATGAATGAGTTTTAACTAAAAGTGGGGCTAATTTACATGATAATCGCCTCTACATTGTCATGACTCGAGTCATGCAAGAGATTTGTTTGGGGTCATGTCTCATGTCTGGGTTCACGCCTGGGTTAAATTTAATTTTGAGTCATGACCTGTTAAGTTGGGTTCACGACCGTGAGGTCAAGTGTCTGTTTTGAACTGATGTAACCATCATATAACCATCATCTAGTTTCAACTAGTTTTAGACTATGTGATGTAAATCTTTAATCCTTTAGGTGATGTCTGGACCTTTGTGATGTCGTTCTTTAGTCTTTTACTTGTTACAACCAATCAGATCGAATCACTATCTGTAGGTGCAGTCTGAGAATTGTGTGTGTTTCGCCGGATTATTACTTTCTGTTCTCTGTGCAACTCTCTTTGTTTCTCATCTAGTCAAGTTTGTTCTACGCCTCTCGATGTGAATAAATAGTTAAAATGTTATTTGTCTCTGCACTTTGGATCCAACCTCCAGCACATGACATACACGGTGTTCCTCTGCAGCGGCTTGGTTGGATGAAGATCTGCCACTTTACTGTCAAAATTAAAAGGTAAGCAGACTTGCACCTAATTTTGCTGGATGTCTAGGTTATTCGCATTTGGGAATGTGCTAGCTGCATGTACATGATGAAGTGCTGCCTCCACAAGGGAAAATACAATCCAGTCTCTGACTGGGAACAAAATCTCAATCATTTGATTTGTGGAAAACATTTTGTCACAGGAATACACAAAATGTTTGAGTAATTTAATTATAATAGACAGCTTGCTATCAATTTCCGCTTCAAAAGAGCACATCTGTCAAGTCAACTAATTTGCCACCACGTCTGTTTTTGCATCTATTTTGAATCATCCCGGCGTTCTGTCTCCATTTAAAGCAATTCACCTCACGTAACATCTTCACACTACAGTGGAGAGAAGAAGGCTAAAATTATCATTCAAGCCTGTTTTCTCAATTGCTCAGCCTTGGTCATCTTTTCTTTTCTTTCTTTTTTTTTTTTTTTTTTTGGTGGTACCATTTATAAGGATTTGCCACCCAGAAGTACATTCTTAAAACTACTTTGTCAAAAGTAATCTAAACTGGGTGAAAGCTATTAGGTTGAGGGTTTGACCCAGTACGTTGGGTCAAGATTTTGATCCAATAAGAGGTCAAATCTATCCATACTGATGAGTTAAGAAAGCAACTGATGGGTTAGTTTTGTTAGAAAAATAATATGCATGTTATTATTTGATAAATCTACTTCAACTGGAGTGCACTGTACACAACAAAATGGTGACCAGCGTCGGCTCTTCAACTTCCTCAAATTCAATCTTCAACCTAATCTTCTGGAACAAAAATAATTAACCCAACCTTGTGTAAAAGCAACCCAATATTGTCAAAATCCACAGGGAAACAATCAAGCATTTTGACTAAGTGTGACATCACGGTGAAATGTGAGCAATCTTATCTGTATGCGCCAAGATAACGTTATTTACTTATTTAGTTATTTTCTGCCAGGTCACTCCAAATTAGCCTTGTGTCGCTGAGTGACAGCAGAGTCTAGTCGGCACCCTCCTCAAATCAATTTGTCGTCGGTGGCAGGTGGCCAGAAAAGCGGGTCAGCAAGTCCGAGCTCACCGGGGGCGCAGCGTTCTCCAGAAGGCTGGGCGGGGTGCTTATATTTGTCAGCCCGGCTCAATCTGATTCAGACAGAAAACCCATCACATGCCGTAACGAGATGTCGGGAAAAACGCGGAATCAGAGTCAAAGACCTCATTCGCTTTTTTTTTTTCCAATCTGGCTCTTTGTTGCACTTGGGGTCAAGGTTAAGATGGTCACAATAAGATTGCGCTATTTTTAGCTTGGCAGGGGTTCCAGATTGTGCAGCATCTGTACCGTCACAAAGTCCCTTACAGTTGTCTGAGGCGCAAGCTGGCTAATGAAGCAACAGCAGTCTGTAGCGCTACGTCCATTTACGCACTATTTAACTATTGAAACCGGTCAAGACAGAAAAATAATATACAGTCGAGAACACCAGAACTGTGACAGTGCATTGACAGATGGACTATTTAAAAGGCCATGACAGTCTTGACAGGCATCGCAACCTAGATTGGATTTGCACTGCTGAAAATGGGAAATTCTGTAACAGCAGTCGTTCGCGGTTTTTTTTTTCCCACATCCCGGCAGAGTTGGCGCACCACCTATCTCCCGCACAGGCTTGGGAAATAAAATCATGATGGTGTTGGGGCACACCCCCTGCAATAAATAAATAAATAAATTAAAAGGTGTAGCTCCACACTCACATTCACATACCCTATCAGTAGATGACTCATTACCACAAGAACAAGAACATTTAACCCCTGTTGTCTGTTAAGAAATGATTGCAAACTTGACCACACATGTACTCAGCAATCTTTCAATCACATGCACACATGCATAGACAAACAAGTACACTGTGTTCCAACTATGCCTTGCATTCGTATTTTTAGGGTTGGAACATCCATGTAACTAGGGGCGTGGAAAGGGCATGGAAAACCAAATAAATAGAGAGGGTGAGGAAAGGAATCTTCAGAGAGTGCAGGAGTGAATTGTATCAGTCAGTTCCTCTCCTCTCTCCTCCTGAACTGAGTGTCTTCTCTCCTTTTTGTGTCGTGTTTACTCGATGTCAAACAGGTAACCCTGACATGGGTGGAGCAGATAACTTAATATGCAGACTTGTGCATGTGACGGACATGTTACTTTTTATTCTATTCCATACAAAAATGAAAAAAAAAAAAAAAAAGATTGAATTCAGGCTACTCCCCTTACATGCAGTTACTTTGTTGTCTACTTCTCACTCTCACACTCTAGTAACTCCTCACCTCATGCTCCTCAAACAGGTAAACCTGACAAAAGGCATTCTCTATATGACATCACAACAAAAGTAGCGCACCCCCTGTCGCCTGCTCAAACCTGAAAATAATTCTAAACATATTGTATACTTTGTGCACCCCCTCTCAACTGCGCAGCTTAAGAAACAAAAATACAAACAAATCACTCCCATCGACATCTGACAGCACACAAAAAAAAAAAAAATCAAAACACAGATCTCCAACATTGGAACAGAGTTAGTGCACCCCGTATTTACTGAAAAACCTGGACAAAATGTAAAACGCATAGAAGGGGGACCTGAGTTTAACTGGATACCTCATGATAGAAAAATCTAAACAAACCACAAAAAAAAAAAAAAAAAAAAAAAAAAAAAAAGATGCCTGGACGAAAAAGTCCTGGACGTTGATGTTGGTGCACCCTCTCTCACATAAAACTCATTCAACTCATTCAATCCCAAAGACGTATAAATACGTTTTTTAAATACTTTGTCCTTCACTCCCAAAAACGTATTTATTCATTTTTTACATTTTTTTTTAATGCTATAGCAAACAGAAGGCTTTAATATAGCTTCTGACATAAAGAGGTCGCTTAAAGAAATGGTAGTTAGTACAAAATACGGCCATCAGGTGGCAGAAGAGTATAAGAGATCAGCCAGGGCCATGTTCCAACAAGCTCTTTTTTTCCCCAGTGTTTTTTTTTTTTTTTTTTTAGCAGGTGTCCATGTTTTTATTGCACTAGAACACAATATTCTGTGGGCCTTGCAAAGTCAGTCCAAATCCAGTCAAAGGCAGTGAAAGGGATTGTTTCAGTCAAAATGGCTGGGAGTAAAAAGAGTTAAAAAAAAAAAAAAAAAAAAAAAAAAAAAATGAAGACAGGACTTCATAACAAAATTGGTACACTCCCTGGTACTCTTACCCCGGGTTTTCACTGGATGCGGTTGCGGTGCGGTTGCGGTGCGGTCCGGCGACGCAAGCAATTAGATTCCATTCATTCGAATGGTGCAGTTTACACCGCTTGCGGTGGCCCTTCAACATCACAACAGAGTGAGTGCTACCCTCTACACCGCACAAACTACAAAAAAGCCAAAAACATTTACAATACAGGAAAATAATCTAAACAAGGCAAAACGTTGACATTTCCAAAACCAAAACAAATCCAATATACTGGAGACCTCCCTTCCACTTCTACATCTCTGATCTGCAAACACCTGAAAAAATCTCCACAACTCTTGTTGTTTTCCAGTAATACATCAAATCTGGCCCAACACTCAACCAAGCAAACCAGAAGACAGCCAATGGCATCTAAAGCGTATTTAAGAAAAGTTGCCCCATCTTCCGAAGAGCGATGAGGTCTCCTGAGTGGAACACGAAAATGTCTTTTGGCATTTGACTGCTGAGTAATAAAGCTTAAACGCCAACAGGCTTTATTAAGGCGGAGATCCTATTGTGGCAGATTGTGATGAATCACCGCTTTCAAATCTCTCGCAGCCTCGTCTCCTTGTTTGCGGCGACACAGCTGCCAAAGCCTCAAGCCAGCGACGGGGCCCGGCACCTTTACTCGACTTCCAAATTGGCTCCAAACGCAAACGTGTGCTCCTGCTCTGCCCTCACACAGGAAAAAACACCTCCATGTTGCCGCCGTCTAATCCCATTTGACTGTGTCATTTATGCGCACGCCATGCTGGGTCGAGAGGGGAGGGGGGCGGGCACACCGTTGTTTTTTTTTCGGGCAGCACAAGCCGTGTTGATCACCAGGTGGCAAAGGAGCGTGCGGTGGGTGGCACGCAACGGAGGCATCTGCAGACCGAATTGTGAAATATAGCAGGGTTACGTTCCAGACCAACCACACAGTATGTGAAATCTGCAAAACGGAAATAAAATACCGTATTTAAATACGATAATTCGGGTCTTTTAACACCCTTGAAAATAATACAAACACATATTACCTCAATTCCTAAACAGATGTATGACAAAAATACAATTTTAATTATGGACAAAATATGTGCTCTTAATATATTTAATTTTTCACAATAATTTTCTTAGTGCATGTATAAAAGAGTCAATCCTAAACCAACAACTAAGGGCTTGACGCAAACATCAAAATAACCACATTGTGACTTTAAGTGCAGTTTTTTTTGTTTTTTTATCCGATTGCAATAAAATGACAATTCAAGGACGGCACAAAACTGCTTAAACGGAAACAAACATTAAGTAAAATATATATATATATATATTTTTTTTATGTATTTATTTATTTATTTTCACAAAAATCAACTATTTTTTTTTATATTATTGAGATACTATGTTTGTCCTGCATACCATTCCAAATCAGCAAAAAAATATTAGGCCTACTCATGTTGTATGATAGGACAGTATAAGACCTGGTATAAGTGCAACTAAGCCATGTCTGCCATCTAGTGGTGAATAGAAATATTACAACTACAAACTGCAGTTGACCACAGCGTTCTTGTGATTTGGAACATGCAGTTTAGAAAACTTGCATTTTTTTTCTTCTTTTTTTTCCTCTGTCTTCCTGTTTTGTGTTTTTCGGAGTGTTCATCAGCGGCGTTTGAATCATTTTTGGGGTTTGTAAAAAAAAATAAAATGTGCAAAAACAAATAAAATTCTGATATATTTTCCTTTTGAAAATGAATCAAGAGGCCACTCAAGAGTGTGGTCCACGATGGGCCATATTCCCATATGAACAAATTAAACTTATCAATTATCATATCATAAATCATGCCCAAAGATATACATTCTAATATGAAAATACTGCTGTTGTTTTCTGTAGGTATAAAATGCAGGACGGAAAAGAATTTGACAAGGCAGTGTTTAGCAAAAACTAGCCTATAAGCTGAAGTACTTCCTGTTTTCATTCTTCTTCTTTCATATTTACAGTGTCAAACAAAACAGTTAAATAGTACTGAAATATTGGATTACAGTTGGATGTTCAAAAGTACAAATGTAAATGTTGTCGTGAAATTGAGGTTCATCTGGATATTTTACCAATGTCTACATTTGTTTTGTGGGTAGTCTATTTTGGATATTTTGTTTTCTGATTTGTTTCTACTGTGGTCAAACGCTGAAGCAATTCCTGTGTTTCTTTTCCAGGGACTTTTTGAAAGGAGTGAGCTGGAGCTGGAGTTAAAAAGGTTGGCACTGTTAGTTAAAAGCCTGCTGCGCATCGTACGTCAAACTGCCCCGGGGTGTCTTTGAAAATCTTTCGTTTCAGACTATTAGGGTCAAAGTTATTTTATCGGCTTTCTTTTCTCTCTTAAAAAGATTTTGCAAATGGACATTATTGAATTAAAGCACATCTGGGCTTCCCGTTAGGATGTAATTACACTGTCACTATTTTTCGAACAGCTTCTCTCAATCCTGACACCACACTGAAAGAAAATGACGATCTGATCTGTCCGTTGGCTGGGCTCAATTTGCCGAACAAGTCGACTAATGGCCACTTAATAATCATCACCATGGCACCCTCGTTGCTCCAGCTGAGTGAAAGCACTCAGACGGCTTTGTTTTTTTTTTTTTTGCTACCAATGTTCCTCAGAAGCTTTGGACTATTTGAACCAAGAGTGGCAGCGCATAAGGGGCTTAAACCGAGAACCTTTTTTAAAGGCAGCTGACTGATAACGTCAACAGATGAAAGAACTCGAGAACAATTGAGAAAAAGCACGAGGTCGCAGCCTTGGAAATATGCTCACTATTCCCGGGATATTTAACAGTTAATTGGCCAAATGTGCTCTTTCAAACACATCAAACTCCTCTTTAAAGCATTTATTCCCAATCCCTTCACGGATAGCCATACGGGGCTGAAATGGTCTGTTTTGCCAGTGACGGCGGCGACAGCGGGGGGACGGGAAGGATAGAATATGCCGCAAATCCTCTTATCTGAAATGAAACTTGTTTTCCTGCTTTGCTTCCTCTGCGACCACACAATGGCTGAGAGATAAAAGGCATCAGGCATCACGGAGTGGTCCAAGTTAACCACGGTAGCACGACATTCAAACACACTTGTGTCGAGGGAACAAAAAATTGCTATTGAGAGGTAGATTTTTTGGGGGGAGAATACAATCTCTGTGGAAGAACTACTTGACTACCATGGAACCGTGCAGTTTAGAGAAATTGCTTTTTAACAGGTTTTTATGTTGAACCCTCACTATTTTTAAGGGATGGCTGTTTTAGGAATAGCCAAAATACACATTGTACTTGGAGTTGCATACAGATGTCACAAGATGGTGGTAAATCATTAAAGTCCTCCCTCCAGAGTCTCCAGCTTGTCCAAAATGCTGCTGCTCATCTACCTAACTGGTGCCCGTAAGAGGGAACACATAACCCCTATCCTGGCCTCTATTCACTGGCTGCCCGTGAAATTTAGAGTCCATTTTAAGATTCTCCTATTTGTTTTCAAATCTCTAAATGGTCTTACCCCACCTTAGCTCGCTGCTTGCTCCCCTACACACCTGCCCGGTGCCTCAGGTAGGAGGTACCGAGGGCTAAGCGGAGGCTTAGAGGAGATCGAGCCTTTGCTGTTGCGGTCCCTCCCTTTGGAATGACCTTCCACAAAATATTAGCCTTTTTATTCTCTTTAAAAAACACGTCTTAAAACACATCTGTATTCTTTGGCTTTGGGCGCACCATGAGATTTGTTTTTGGTGTTTTGTGGTGTGTATGAATTTGATGTTTAGTCTACTTATTTATGCATTTATTTATTTATTTATTCACTCGCCTATTTCTTATTCATTTACTGATGTAAAATGTATTTAGTTGTCAAAAAAAAAAAGAAAGAAGTCTACGCACTTCAAAATGTTTTCTTTGTTCTTGTTTTGTTACCTTATTCTTGACTGCACAACCAATATTTATGTTTATGTACAGCACTTTGTATACAGCAATCCCTGTTCTTAAAGCGCTTTATAAATAAAGTTGCGTTGAGTTGAGTAAAATGGACACTTATTTAGTATTAATTGCAGTCTTAACACAGAATAACAAGCAAGGCATTAACACCATGCATGTAGCGTGTACATGATCTAAACCCAGCTGTATTATGCTCATCTATAAGTACACTAGCCTACGTGATACGCTAGCGCAAACTGACTTGACATCACATTACACAAACCGTCATTACATTCGGACTCTGGCAAGTACACACAGCAATTGTCAGTTGTTTATTAATCACTGCAAGTAAAACAAACGAAGATCACCCTCTCACAGGAGCTGCTGTTCACCACAGCTCACACTCACGCAGATTCACTGACGTCACACAACTCGACCATACCACCAGCACTTACACTATGTCCTATACATTTTATGTTTGCTATTTTTTTATGGTCTTCAAATACATTTACATGTTTTAAACTGTTTAAATTCATAATCTGAAATGTCTTTAAAGGGGTAAAGCGATTATACTTCCACCAGTCCAGAACATAGTAGAGAGGAGCCACACAACCAGCACTGTAATAGTGCAGCACTAAATCTGTGTAAGGTCTGCAGGAGCTACACTTCCATCTTTCCAGCAGCGGAAAAACCTGACAAAATTCGGACCCTTAAGCCTCGGCTCCGTTGGTCTCTGCGTGCTCTGATTTGCCACAAAGTGTGTCATTACGGCGAGACGTGCGCTGGTTCTCTGCACACTACTTTTGAAGCAGCAAGGGCAGACTCCTCTATTTTCTATTTTTAAGGAGCTATCGAGATATTTACTTTTATCTCTTGGTGCTGGCGCTCTACCCGTGGAAATGTCCTTGTTAGCGCGAGGCTAATTATGAGCCACGCAGCATATGGAAAGCTACTGAACAGGGATGCTGCTGCCCACGAAACAGGAAATGGTGAAAGATTTGACAGGTATGGCTGAAAGAATTAGTGTGCCGTGAAAAAATAGTGTGGTGTGTTGTGAGAAATCAGATATTAATGAATTGGTCTGAGCATAATTATGTATTTATTAACTCATTCACTCCCAGCCATTTTCACAGAAGCAATCCCGTTCGTTCCCGGCTGTTTTACTGAATTTTGACTGATTTTGCAGGGCCCACAGAATGGAACCTATCAAAAGAAAGATTAAAGTCTCTTCTTTCATCACAAATCTATTTAAAATTAAGTAAGTAAAAAGTAATTGAGCTTTTTTTCCTAGATGGCCCTGGTTGATCTCCTTTGCTCTGCTGCCACCTGCTGGCCGACTACCATTTCTGCAACCGTTCTTTGCAGTTGAGAGGCTGCATCAAACCCTTCTGTCTGCTCTAGCATTAAAAAAACAACAACGTATAAATACGTCTTTGGGACACTTAAAACATAAAAAAAAAAACGTATTTACACATTATTGGGAGCAAATGAGGTAAAAATGATGTATCTTTGTTTATCTATCTATGCCAGTGATGTATAGTGGCAGGCAGCACAATGAATGGTCATCCATTTGCTGGCAGAATGTACTCTTTATTATAGTTAGCATGAATTCACCTGTTGCTATTCAAACAATATTGCATTTATTTTCCTTTTTAGTGTTAGCATTCCCCTGATAGCGGCGACGTCTTTTTCATTTGTTTTGACAGTCGGCAACAGTTTCAAAGCGCGACTAGTCTGTGAACTTCGCTTTTCAGCTGTACTAGTGGATACCAATCAGATAGTGATAAGGAGTTAACTGTCAAACTATACATAAAAAAAAAAGAAATTGACATGTCAATTTGCCTCATATGAACGTTTGCTAGCTTAATGCTAACACGAAACTACCAGTGTAGCCACCATTTAACCATGAGATATTTAGACACAAACAGAGCAGGAAACATGTAGACAGACAAAGTAACAATACTCACATATATTCTTTATCCTCATTCATTTTTTTAGCTACAAAAATAAAATGAAGGTCTTACTTCCATTGCGGTCTTTAGCAGTAGTCTGAAATGTTTGGTACTCTTCTTCTTTTATTAAAGCGCTGCGTAATGTTTTCTCTTGTGTGTGCTTGTCTACTCCTTTACTGGAAATGCCATTATAAAAAAAATAAAAATAAACATAGCTTCTCATCAACACATTGCAAAAAAACAACCCGCAACACATCCAGTGTGACAAAGGAGCGCGAGTGAAGCATTATATTTTCTACGGATGGAGTGACAATGCGACGGGGGGATTTAGCTGTTAGCGCACTCAATTAGCACATCTTGTACAGCTGCACTATGGCGAGGTCTCGGCGGGGTTATACATATTACGAGTCGTCACTCAACAAGACGAGCGCACAAGTGGAGGCGCTAAAGAGAACCTCTCTGCCACTTTGCAAGTTTAATTAAAAAAAAAAAAAGGTGCAGTTATACTCTTTTATGTGTTGATATTAGGTGACATCTTCCCAGCACTGAAATTACACATTCGCAGCAACAAAGGATGCAAAAAAAAGTAATAATAGTTTTGCTTTTTTTTTTTTGGTGTTATTTCAATCAACACTTATTCGAAAAGAAGAACCAGCATTATTCTTTTACGATAAACAAATGTCAAGAAGTCCTCCAAAAATTACAGTTTAAGCATTAAAGAACAAATAGTAGAGTTGTTGACTAAACCCACACACTGCTTATATCTTTTCTCAATGTTCTCGTCAATCCATTTGGGGCAGCTGAAGAGTCTTTTAGAGATTTTCTGGAGCAGCCTGCTAGCGAATAGAACGTTACCACTAATCCAGCCTATAGAGAGCTACAAAAGCATCAAGTAGTTTGTCAAAAATGTTGTCAGTTTTACAGTTGTTGGATTCTAATAAAAGCACACGAGTGATTCCATCCTGGCGTTCAGCTTGCAAAGGTTGGGGAAAAGCAGATATTTTCAGCGTCATGCTGTTTTGGCTTTCTTCCTCTTGAGTCATCGCGCACTGAACCGCACGGCTCCGTGTTGTCATGCTCCTGTAATTTGGAATAACGACAGCTTGATCTCATCGAGCGAGGCAAACACCATCGCAAATCCTATTTAGATGATTTACTATGACTGTTTTTTTTTTTATATATATATATATATTTTGTTGGTGTGCGCAAGGCTTTTATTCCATCTCCGGAATGTCACCTTGGACCGCATCGCACGATCACTCACAGGGATAAACAGGGAAAAAAAAGAGACGCTGGGAAAAGAACTAAATGCAGGTTTTGAAAATGCATCAACGCTGGCATCTGGAATGAGATCTGTCACAATATCCATCATCCTTGTCAGAAGAAAATAATCACATCATCATCTCTCCAGGGACAATTTAAAGAGGTCACTTCTTAAAAGTCAAACAATGCCGCGACACGAATGCTAATTCTACCGAATTTGCCGCTTCATGATGCAAGTTTTTATTTACGACAGCTGTTTCCATCCAAACACTTCAGGATACAAATCATTTTTTTGCGCACACAAGAAGAAATGTCTGCAATGAAGGGAAAGCAAGCTTGTCACACGGGCGACAAACACATTTAAGACGTAACCTCGCTTCGGCGGGGTCGGCAGTCTTTGAGGGAACGGAGGCCACTCAGCATTCAGAGGCGCGCATCTCCCCCGAGCGCGACATTAAGTCAAACGCCCCCCCCCCCCCCCTCACCCCGACGAATAATTTGGCGAGCCTGACCTCTGCCGAGTTGATACCAGCCGAACGCCGCGTACCCGACAATGCTGAGCAAATCCAACTGTCTGAATGATGCATGAGGTTAGGAGGCATATTTTGTGTACCCTGATTTATTAACACTTTTGAAGTGGGAGGGGTATTAAAATATAGCAAAAAATAAATACAGAAATAAATTGCATTTATGTAATTAATAATGTATTTAACAAATAAAATTAACTAGGGCTGCGTTTAAAAAAAAAAAAAATCAAATAATCAATATCAAATCAGCTTTCCTTTTTGAGCCCAATACCGATTCATAAAACCATGAATAGATCATTTAAAAATCTCTTTTTTCCCCCCATAATTTCCTCCCCCGAAATTTAAATAACTATTTTTTTTTGTATTTTACTGTTTTCTTGAAATTGACTGCTCACATGAATTTAAAAGTATTTTCTTACATTTATGGAAAACCTGGCCTATTGGACAATATTGCACTTTAAGACAATTCAGAATCTTTTTAGTTCATATTTACAATTATCGTGTCAATGTCATTTTTTGACCAGTTACTGCCTCTGTAAAATTTACTCCATTATTAAAATTAATATTTGTGGAGTTTTTATCATGTCATTTACATTTAAGAAGAATTGATTTACCATAATTAATCAATGTCGGATTGAACTGAAGTGAATCAAAACGGGAAAAGTCCAAATCGAATCGAACTGAACTCTTGTGAATCAAAATCGAATCGACTGAGGAAACTAGAATTGATAACCAGCCCTAAACTTAATTACTACTACTACTATTAATAATAATAATAATATTAATAATAATAATAATAATAATAATAGCAATCTGTAAATAGTCACATCATTTCTTAAATTGTTCAGTATTGTGTACTCTCTGTACATATAATGCTTTGTGTCAAAGTAAAAATATTCCAATCCGTTAAATATTAAAGAGGAACCTGCTGAGTGGGTGCAGCCCTTTTCAGATGTCCCCATTTAATTAAATGCGGCTCGGCTGAAAATGCAAAAAAAAACAAAAAAAAACTTAAGTGTATAGCTGCCGGGTGGGCGTCTTGATTGAATAAGGATTTTTCTGTCATGTGAGGTAACCCACGCTGCTCCAAAACCTCCTTCCTTTAATCCCAGCAGAGGCCCCCGGTCTACTGACAGATCAGGAAAGTGCAAGCAAAAGAAAGGAGCCTGCCTGCCAATTACCCCCCCCCCCCCCCAATAAAGTACGCTCAATGGCTGAGTGACAGCGGCCCGCCTCCGAGGACCTGAGTGGGCTCCCATTAAAAGCTGAGAGTCGCAGGTTCCATCAGTTACAAGCGAGTCTGCCACTGAGCGCTTTGACGTCGTAGGCGGCGTGGCAATAAAACGATATTAGAAGTGCGCCGCTTAGCCGCGCCGTTAATGGGATTATTTCAACCACGTGTGATTATGCCTCAGGGAAACTAATTCATATTGGACGGGGGGGGGGGGGGGGATACAGTTGGACCACAACGTGTTCCTGAACGCTGGTCCACTTCCACTTTGTACCCTTAAGGTTTCCAGTACATGGCTGTCTTGAGCCTTGGTGACTTGGTTCTGTACAACCTAACCTATTTCTAGTCATATTACTCAACTAAATTTTATTGAAAAAGCACTTTAAAGTAACCAAATCAGAAATTCTCTTTCTAAAGCAGGGTACTGTTCGATATAATATTTCAGCAGTGATTTTTGAGCATCTCCAGAATGCCTAAATTGTACCTGCACAGATTCAAGACATCCAACCAAGTCAGATTTAGCAAAGCGGCCCCAACACGAGCTCGTACATTGCCTAATCATTTCACCCTGAAGAAAAGAACACCGGAGACGATTCTATTGCGTACTTCTGTGTCCATTTCCTGGGCCTCAGGTTGCCCCACCTCATCTTGGACACAGCAGGAGCAATCAAACTATGATTAAAAGAAGTGCTCCATTCGAAAACCTGCAAGGACTTCATGCTGCGGCTCTTTTGTGAAACTTCCACGTACAATTGCGCCGAGAAGTCACGTCTTGTAGAAAGACAAGAAGAAGAAGACAAAGTAGTCTCCCCTGCTGATGTAAGTGTCCACTTTTAATGGGCCATTTAGTGCTCATGCGCTGAAGATAATAATAGCAAGGGAATTGCAGCTCGGGCCGACAATGGTAGGCACTGAGAGCATCACAAAGCTCCCACCTGTGCCTACTCGGCAGCTGTCAGCGTCGAGCACTTTACCGGCAACAGAGAGCTTTGTTGGCGGAACGCAAACAATGACTGAACTGTGCCAGAACAAACAGTGGAGAACATCGAAATGAATAGTGTATCAACACATCAAAACATAATGACCGCAGGAAGCTAATCACAACAGTGAAGCGTTATTTGTATTCTTTCTTTTTTTTTTGGCTGTCGAAGGGCCTTGAACTCAATTCCCTTTGTCCCGTTTACCGATCGATCCTCAACGCAAATCTCATTAAGTGCTCCAGTAAAGAGCCTCGTGCATCCCGTTTCGTCCCGAGTGGAGGGGCAATGCAAGCCTGCGGACCCTCCAGGAAAATTAATGGCAAAGACAATGAAGGCGCACTGCCAGGCCGGCCCAGATAGGGACTATCAGCACAAAAATAGATACAACTGGAAATTGCCCTCGCACTCCTCTTTTCATGCGAGTCTGAGAAAAGATCATCAAACGTTGATATCGTGCTCTATTGAAATAAGGACTAAGACTTCTAAGGTTTATTTGTTCATTTTTCCTTTTGGACAGCATTATGACAATCAAACATTTCATCATACAATTTCAATGTGTAATAACCGAGAAGAAAAAAGGGCTGACAGGAAGAAGCATGAAGCTTATAAATTCCCGCCTCCATACTAGGACGCAAAAAGTTGCTTCCCACTCTATCAGAGTCAGAAAGTCGACTGACTTTGACGCGGTTTGCCGAATATACATTCAACTTTCACTACCATCTGGTCTGTGACGCTAGCAAAACACTCACTGATGTTTGTGCTCTTTCTGCCACAAGATGGCGCCAAAGTACTGGCTAATTGGAAAGTAGTAATTAATGTCAGGGTGGATGACTGGTTAGCACGTCGGCCTCGCAGTCCTGAGGACTCGGGTTCGAGTGCACGCTCCGGCCTTCCTGGCGGGAGTTTACATGTTCTCCCCGTGCCTGCGTGGGTCTTCTCCGGGTACTCCGGTCTCCTCCCACATTCCAAAGACATGCATGGCAGGTTAATTGGGCGCTCCAAATTGTCCCGAGGTGTGCTTGTGAGTGTGGATGGTTGTTTGTCTCTGTGTGCCCTGCGATTGGCTGGAAACCAGTCCAAGGTGTACCCCGCCTACTGCCCAAAGCCAGTTGAGATAGGCTCCAGCACCCCCCGTGACCCTTGTGAGGAATAAGCGGTCAAGAAAATCGATGGATGGATAATTGATGTCAAGAAAGTATGTGAACAAACCAAGTACAGTTTGAGTCCCAGAGAAGAAATCTATTCTATTAGCTATGGCCAGACTCAATGAAGCCCCTCCCACTCACTTCCTGGTATATTTTACTGTTCTAACTATAACTTTAGGGAGTCCGTCATTTTCTTGTGGTTTTTCATGAGGTGGGGAGTATGTATGGTAGTGCTTGTATGGACCATGAAATGAAGTTTCACTGGTTCTCTAAAAGCAGTTTCAACTTTGTTTATTTAACTTGCAATGATGTGACAATATTTGCTTTCAAGCATCCGTTCAGCAGCGACTTGATTTTTTCCTGCGAGCAACATGAAGCAGCATCCGTGGCCAAACTCTCCAGGGAAAACTCATTTCGCTCCCACCGCACGGCCCAAATTACACTGCCAATTACTCGGAGTGAAGCGCCGCGCCACGCCGGGTTACTGTCAAATTATGTTTTTTCTCATTTCCCCTCCGTTTCTGCCCAAGGAAAACAAAAATATTGCACATGATTACGCACGCGCGCTTGGCATGAGCAGCCAGAAGCATTTCTGGTTGAAAAGCTCGAGGATTTATGTTGAGGGCTGACGTTGGTGGTTGATATCACAGTATTGCATATGGAATTGTATTAATTTATTCCCAACAATCTATTCACTTTATTTTGTTGTATTTCTTTCAGCAGCACTCTTTCCCATGTGCATGTGGAGGTTAGATTTTTCATCCAATCTGATTTCAAACTCTATATGTCGCCATGTCAATCTAATCTGCCCAGTGCGTTCAGAGTCAATAGTACTTGATGATGTCATTTAAACTATACTAACTTATTCACTCAGTCATTTTCACTGAAGCATCACGGCTGTTTTACTGGATCTTGACTGATTTTGCAAAGCCCTACAGAATATTGTGTTCTGTTGCTATAAAAACATAGAATCTACGATAAAGATTAGAGTATCTTCTTTCATAAGGAAAAAAAAAAAGTATATTTATACCTGTTTGGCAGCAATTAGCATTAGGATACAGCTAAGTTTCATCGATATTCAGATTCCTGGTGAAAACACTGACAAAAAGAACTTGTTGCAA
The DNA here is from genome assembly GCF_051991245.1 of Festucalex cinctus. Classification (NCBI taxonomy): domain Eukaryota; kingdom Metazoa; phylum Chordata; class Actinopteri; order Syngnathiformes; family Syngnathidae; genus Festucalex; species Festucalex cinctus. Next base: position 13,250,797 of record NC_135430.1, on the reverse strand, counting down.
CATCGCCCAGGCTGATCTCTTATACTCTTCTGCTACCTGCTGGCCGTTTTTTGTAATAACAACCATTCTTTTAAGCCACCTCTTCATGTCAGAAGCTGCATCAAAACATGTAAACTCTTGCATAAAAAAAAAGAAAAAAAAATGCGTAAACACGTTATTGGGAGGGAAGGACAAAGTATTTTTTTTAAAAAAAACATATTTACACATTTTTGGGTTTGAATTAGTGACTGGCTCTATTATCCAATCATGTCCTCACAGTCCTGGCACTTGTTTACATCAGCATTTTTCCATCCCTTGATTGGTTGGTTGTAGAGCAACAGTTCTTTTCTTGAGTTATTTTCCATGCACTGCCATGTTGAACTTTCAGTGACCAGTATGAGACCAAATTTAACACACCTACTCCCTATTCACACCTGAGACCTTGTCACACTAACGAGTCACATGACATTGCGTCAAGAAATGATCAACTGTGCTCAATTTGGACATTTTTACTCATTTGTTACGAGGGTTTTAGCTATTAATAGCTTTATTTTGAGTTCTTTTGAGGGAACAATACATTTAAATTGTTATATAAGCTGTGCGATGACTGATTTTCATTGTGTCCAAGTGACTTTTATTCAGCGTTATCCCATGAAAAGGTCCAATGAAATATCTGCAGAAATGTGAGGGGTGTACTGTACTGTTTGTGCTCTGTAACTTGCCACCACTGTTGTGTACTTTCGCTCGGCCTTACTGTTCCAAGAGCATCCAGGACAAAGAACACCTCCCTTCGTGCTTGGAATATGAATGTATTTCCACTGAAATACGACAAGCGCACATTGTGGCCTTTGGCTTCTAATAAGAGACGAACGAAAAAGTGGTTAATGGCGTCTTCCCGGCGGATTGTGAGGCAAAAATGAATCCATAATGGACAAGAACAAATGGATTGTGTGCAGTGGTTGGTGAAATCCCGACGTTATGCTATAAAGTACACTAAACATTTCCAGTGGGCGTTGCGGTGAAATATGGCTCCGGTGTGAGTCTTTAAAACGTTGAGATTAGTGTTGCCACTTGCTGTGACTCACCGGGGCCATGAATAAAACGCTTTGCCTATATTTAACATCTTATCATGAACCCACAAAGGGAGCGTTTCAGCGCCGCCACCAGCAAAAAGTGTATTCAGCCGAGCGTCGCTATTTCATCTTCCCCCCACCAGCGTGAATTCAAATCATGCGGCTTCCTACAGTTTCCCTGTAATCTGTATGACTGTTACACAGGAGAGAAAAGAAGCCGCTTCAGCTCCATTTGGTGAACTTCGCTGTTGTGACTACAGGAAGCGAGTTGTTATATGAGATACTTCTATTAGTCGATCATAACAATGCTTTTTCTTTTTATACCCCTTCTATTTTCTAGGAATGAAAAGCTTGGCACCGCTCATGCGACAGACTCCTGTGGTAAATTTACATTTTACGACTACATAACATTAAACTTTTCCAAGTAAGGGCGTCCACTGCAAACAAGCAACCTCTGACCTCGAGCGCAGGCGCAGGGAAAGCGACGCGGCGGCATACCAATCAAGACACTTATCATTCAAAGCCGTGCGGAGATGCTCGGACGTGCGCAGTCCCACATGAAGATGTTTTTTCCCACTTAATGAAATGTCAGTCAAGCTAATGAAACGCTACAGCGTGCGACCCGCCGACGAACCCAGACGCGTCTGTGCTTCCATTTTTCACCTGTGTAGACGGCATCCAGGTTGGGAGCTGTTCTTTATTGTGCAATGTTGTTGTTGTTTTTTTTGTTTTTGTTTTTCAAAACAGTTCTTAGGTTTCTTAATAACGTTTCTGCTTTTGTCAAAAGTTTACACCACAAGGTTCAAGAATTTAGCCAACTTTTTCCTGTTCTTGATGAAATAACTGGGGGTCAACTGAGTTTTATCGTCTTTTATGTGCAAATATAGTCTTATATATATATATATATATATATATATATATATATATATATATGGTATCGGTAATACTGGTATCGGCAGAGGTGTCGATACTGCATTAGAACAGTGGTATCGGTATCGGTGAGTACTCACAAGTAACATGCCGATACCATTAATTCCAACGCTAATATAGGATTTTGGATGCAGCATCTTGTGTCTTGCTCGTGTACGACATTCACTGGTATGTGACATGTTCACTGCATGCCGATCTAAGATGAATGCTCTCAACCAATAGCAGGACAGCTTTTTCATGTTGAAGAAAAAAAACCTTCAGTATCGGTATGGTATCGGTATCGGCCGATACTGCAAAGCTGGGTATCGGTATCGGGGGCCAAAAAACGGTATCGGAACAACACTAATATATATATTGGTCTACTTTTATTGTCCGTTATTTTTTTTAAGCATTATACACCAATTGAAAATGATGAAAATAGCTTGAGAACTCTTGAACGCTAAACTTAAGAAACTCCGCCTCTTTCCTTCCTCTACAGGAACTGCGCCACATTATGTCACCTCAAGAATGAAAGTCTGGTCTAGTTTCTCTAGACAATAATGAGTGAAAATAGATCTATTATATACATTTTAGTATATTTTATGAAAAAAAAAAAAATCATTTATAGCTTTACACATGGCTCTAAGATCTTTGGGAAAGAATTTAGAAAGTGGTGATGGTGGTTAGCACGTCCGCCTCCCAGAACTGAGGACTCGGCTTCGAGTCCAGGCTCCGGCCTTCCTGGGTGGAGTTTGCATGTTCTCCCCGTTCCCGCGTTGGTCTTCTCCGGGTACTCCGGTCTCCTCCCACATTCCAAAGACATGCATGGCAGGTTAATTGGGCGCTCCGAATTGTCTCTAGGTGTGCTTGTGTGTGTGGATGGTTGTTCGTCTCTGTGTTCCCTGCGATTGGCTGGCAACCAGTTCAGGGTGTACCCCGCCTACCGCCCATAGCCAGCTGGGATAGGCTCCAGCACCCCCTGCGACCCTTGTCGGGAGTAAGCGGCTCAGAAAATGGATGGATGTTAGATCAAATTTAAAAAAACTGTAAAAGCACAACTTTACGAAATCCACCAGATTGTCCAACATTTGGCATATTCCAACTTGTAAACAGGACTGACGGCATCAAAAAGACCCAAATGACGTCTAGGAAGGGCTCAGGAAAGGTTTAACACAAAACGGCAGCCCGTCGCATTAAGGCGACAAACATCATTGGCTGCTGTTAAAGAGTTCAGCCAGGCTAATAGGTTTTTTATTGACTGGCAGTTGGGTGGCGCAGGGTAAACAGAATGTCCTCCCAACCCTGCCGCGGGGGCGTCTTTGTCCCCCACACCACCCATTCTTTTTTATGTTTCGATACAAGGTCGGCAGGTTAAGATTTGCTGAAATGTTTGCACGCCGAGATAAAAATCATGCTATCCGGTGTCTTTTCTGGAGAGGCTAGCATTCCGCGGTGGCTAACATCATCATTATTGGATTTCAATTTCTTTCCGAGAGGACTCGGTTTATCTCCGGGGTGGCCGATTCGAGGACATGTCTTCCTTAGTGGTGACATTTTGAAGACATTTAGAATGCGAGGTTTGGAGTCGGCTCGCGCGCTAGCTGTCGCGCAGGAGGCAAAGTGATCCTTTCAGAAGAAATGTTCTGATGTCCTCGGTCTTCTTTGTTCAGTGGTGTCATGTGGAAGGAGTGACATTGCAACTGGGCCCTTGACACTTTTCACCACCGCTTGCTCACCTCACATACACCCACCGGCTGCACTTGAAAAGAAACTCCCAATAAAATATTTGACTGGCTGTAATTTGGGGGAATTTTCAATTCAGGCAGTTGGCTCTTGGACTTCGTTCCTCACTGCTTGCCCGCCTTGCACACGCCCACTTGCTCCACTTGCAAAGCTGCTTGGAATGTGTTTAGCCATTCGATCAAACAATTGACTCTTGGATTTCTCTCCCCACTGCTTGCCTGCCCCTCAGACACCGACTCTCTCTCCTCACTCAAGCTGCTCCGAATAAACCAATGCATGCGACTTGTCGTCACACTTTTCTCCTCACCACTTTCCTGCTTCACAAACACACCCACTTGCTCCACTTGTAAAGCAAACTGAGTCATGTTCCTGAGAGGAATTACACCACAAAGAAATTCTGTCTTCTGTCCTCACCGCTTACCAACCTCACACCCACCCACTTGCTCTACTCGTAAAGCTGCTCGGAATGTGATTGGCTGAGTCATATCACGTTCTATTGAGGATGTCTGTTTTGATATCAAGCTTGTTATACATTATGCATCTGAGAGAAGGCGCCACTCCGTAGAATAAAGATTCCGACCATACGATGCAATAAACACATAAATAAACAAAAAGCTGACACCCCCTGTATATTGATTGCTTTAAGCAAATGAAGCCTGCTGTGATAAGATTCTTTAGAAGGGAGAGGTCAACACCAAGTACGATAGTGAGGCTTCCTGTCAATTGACAGCCTCACACTCCAGCTATTGTAATTAGGTCCGTGGAGACAAAAACAACGCACCGGCAGTAAGATATCATTATTTTCTCATGCTCCTGTCAGGAGCCACGCCTCTCCTCCCGTCTGGAATCATTCAAATGACATCGCTTTCCAATGTATGAGGAAAACATCTCAATACGGCTTTGTTGTTAGTGCTTGTTTTCATCTACCGTAACTCAATATTGACATTTTAAAGTTAAATAAGAAGGTTGTTTTCAATGCAGACAGGATGCACATTTAAGATAAAGACTTAACTCTTTATATTTTTATTTTTTTTTCTCACACAGACTTTACGACAACAAACAGCAAGTAATCACAGATTAAGTCGGCTGGCGCTTGCAACCTCTAATTCAATAACACAACACCGACAATAAATTAACAGTGTGACAAATGAGATCTGCAGGGTACACAATGTAACATTACAATAGGCTTTTGTTCTACCTAGAATGTCACTTTAATGTAGCAAACAAACTGATTTAATTATAATTTAATTAAACTGGATTGGAAAAGACAAGAAATTTGTTACCTATGTGTGCAATTTCCAGATATAATCAATACAAAAATTGCACACATCTTTAGATACCCCTGCACGGTCTGATGAGATCCAATGGAAGGAAAGTCTGCCTTTACAATGATAAAAATGCTCACTTTGATCGACAGTGTATGTTATAAAAAACATGTTATGGTTTGTATCATACTGGTAACTGCTCCCATTTTTTTTTCATTATTATAATTAATTTTTTTAATTTTATTTTTTTTATTATTATTATTATTATTATTATTATTATTATTATTATTATTATTATTATTATTATTAATATTATTATTAATTTTATTATTTATTATTATGTATTTATTATTAACTCCTCCTATATATAGCCAAATTATGGAGCCGGGACATCGCTCTCTTATTTTGTCCTTCTAAATTAAATAAATGCCTTTTTAGAAAAAGATGTATTGACACCGAAAAATAAAAGACATATTTTGATCATTTTTACATTCTGACATATTTTTCAGTGTCAGGTGTCAGACTTCCAAATCATGTATTGGTAGCATTTTGGTGTGAGATGACCAAAATAATGAAAGCAACCCTCATTTTGACACTGAGCACAATGATCAACTGCAATATAATAAAAACATTCTTTAACAAATTCCTCAATGATATTAACGCCTTTTCAATTTATCAGCGAGTGACACAGCCAATCAAGCTGATTACCTCGTGTTGCATTGAGAACCGCCTCCATCCTCACGGCTGGCTTTGATTGCAATTGTCATTTTGTGACAAGTAAACTGCAAAACAGAACAAAAATCAAGACACCATTAAACAACAAACATCCGTCTGTCACATTTGCTTTCAAATCAAGCAAACAGCACACTGTCCACTTGTCGACGCGCAACGATGTCAGGACCGCGTTTCGTCCACGATAGTGACAAGCTATTTGTCACTCCGTTATCACACGGGTTTGCACCTGTAAATCACTCCGGCTGCTGGCTGCTGTGTCAGCTCGCAAAAGTCTACGCCGCACTTGCCACTTATTGGTGATCATATCGACACATACAAGCAATGGTGTTAGTGTCTCTGCATGTGCAAATTCGTTTAAATATATAACTTTCAAACTTTTTTCAATTTTCCTAATCTTTTGCGCAACTGTACTGTAAGTCAACATTACACGTTGGTACTCCACTGACGACTGCCTGAAACCCGTATTTTATTCATGACAACTCAAGGAGGCATCACGGCTTTTACATGTCACAAACGGCATGTCTTTTTGTCTCTTCAGGGCCACCATACATCCCTTGGCCGGAGCAGTGTGCATGTAATACATCAGCCACAACACGCTTGTTTTCAATTTACACACGATGCATAATGTAAATGTCACTCTACGAGGGGAAAGAAACTCTTTTCAAACGTTGTAGCTCGCCGCCCCCGCAACTACTATTTCTATTTTTCCTCTCTTGCGGTTTTGTGCCCCTTATAAATTTTTGATAAAAACATAGAAGAAACATGATACATGATACACTCTTCCAAGTCTCAAGGAGGGTTATGAAAAAAGCAAACACTACTTAGATCAGAAACTATACTGCTACAAACGGATTTGATATGAGTATAACTGGGACAAATTTGAACATAATTTCTTCTTACTGATCAAAGTCAGGAAAGGCCAGATTTTTTAACATCTCTGAAAGATTATTGTGGATGATTATCTTGTTGTGTTTTCATCCTTTTCCAATTTTCTTGAGCGAACCTGTCAAAGTAAAAAAAACATCAACAACTGTTCGGATGCACTGCGGCACCATGCTGCCTCTTACAGGTCATTCTTGGTACTGTATACAGAAAACACACAATTATTGGTGAAAAAAATCGTTATATGTTGCCATGTTGGACATCTTAAGTAAATCAGACAGTATGGGTACAGTAATTAATCTGTGGGGTCACTCACATTTTAAGATCGGTTAAGATTGTAAAGTTAAACCAATCCTTCTCACTATCATGTTTTTGTAAGAGGTAATGAAGCAAAGGGACCTTAAAGGTTGTGTAGTCCGTGACCGACTTGAAATATGAGGCGAGACAATAAGTTAAAGTGCAACTTTTTACCACTGTTTTGCCTGCCCTTCCTCAATCAGTGAGGATCATTAAGCGGGTTCATTGACTCGTTCAGACATTACCCACAGAAGATGGACCTGCTGAATTAGCACCAAAAGGAGCATGTTTCAGGAAAAAAAAAAAAAAAGAAAAAAAAAAAGGACGTTAAAAGACCCACAAAGCACGGCAATGAAACAGAGGGTAAATTATTTCTTGAACAGAAATAATTTAGCACATCATCAGTTGGATGAACATTCATGTTTGTAAGTTATCGCCATGTTCTACTTCCACATGCTCAACACGCAGCATGACTACGGAATGTGCAATCGCTTCAGACTGACGCATTTTTTAATGCAGTGCGCTCGTTTCGAAATAACCTGGGGCAATGTTGTCTGTGTGGACAATAACTCGTGCAGTAAAATCATAGGTGTCGGCCTTGAAGCAATTGTAGGCCTATAAATGTTTCCACCAGGGAGCTCATATCAGTCCATGATTTCAGGACAGGGAACCAAATCAAAGCTGCATTGTCCTATTTAAGAAGTGGCGAATAAAATAAAGGTGGTTTTATAGAGTCAGGTCAATCCTCGTTTGTCACCCTTACGAGGACTACCTGTGTATGTCGGGCCACCTCCTACTGCAACAACTGATTTTACTTCAGACCATAAACCTGACTTGACTAGCAAGCTACACCTGAACCATGACCCTAGACTACAATCTGAATCCTAGCTTTCATTAATCGCTTTCATATTAGCCTTAAAATCACACTGTAACCTTAACCCTGGACTATAAGATAAGATCCTCAACACAAGCCCTCACCTTGAATAACAATATCACCAGAACCGAGGACACAAAACCAACCAACCACCTTACCAAATTTACCTCTAGATCCAAAACAAAAACGGTTCAGGGGGAAGGCCCTGAACCGTAATCATCTAATATCTAATCCTACATCCGAACCATAGCATCCATTCTCTGTAGCCTTCTGCTTATCCTCACTAGAAAGCTGGAGCCTATCCTAGCTGACTTTGGTCGAGAGGCGGGGTACACCATAAAATGGTTGCAAGCTCACTGGACCCAAATATCTAAGACCTACAGTAAACCCTACATAAAATACATCCATTTTCTGCCACTTATCCAAGGTCGGGTGCGGTCAGCCTAAGCAGAGAAGGCCAAATTTCTCTCTCCCCTATCCACTTTGTCCAGTTCTGAGAAAATCCTGGGGTGATCTTAAGCCAGCTGCGAGACACCTCATCTGTGAGGGGATATCTTCCTAAGATGCTGTACTCTGAGCCCCTCCTAAACGTCTCACCGACGACATCCTGCAGAGAACAACCATTTTGGCTGCTTGCACCCCATGATCTTGTTCTTGTCATGACCATTATTGATCGACTCAGCTCCTCTTCACCATGATACACTAATGCAGAGTCCGCATCACTATCGACGCTACTCCAATCCTCCCATTGAACTCCCCCTTACTTCTGAAGAAGATCCCCAAATTGGGTATTTGAACTCCTTCTACTAGGGTGACTACTAAGATCTCTTTCGCAACCTGAAAAGGACACACGCGTTTCTGACTGAGGACCATAGACCATAAAACCCTTATCTCAACCATCTAAGACCCGACGAACACTACATCTCAGCCATACCTCTAACACCCAAGACTTAAAACCCTTCATCTCAGTCCTAACAACCTACGACCTAAAACCACCTCAACCATAAAACTGGCAATCTAAAACCTAAACCCTACGTTCCAATCCCAGCAAACCATTTCAGACACGTCTCAAATGCAAGGCCATGGTCATTTTATGTTTGTAATTTAATAGGACAGAACATATGAAGTAGAGGACAAGATTTGCACAGTAGTGCGGTAAAAATGGAACCTCCAGTGGCACAAATACAGCTCACAGTAAAAGAATGAAAATATGTACGACTGCATTGAAAAAGTAACCCCTTCAAGTAACTCATCTAAAACCTCAACCCTAACGTGCGACCTAAAAATCTCATGTGAGCCATCGTATGTAAATCCATATCCTTGTACACACGCCAGCAGAGAGACGTAATATTTGTCTTGGGGTTAGTGTGTGAGACGTATGTATGTTTTTATATTTTAGCTTGGTCAACAAACTCTTAGGTTCAATCAATAAAACGAACCCCATAATCCACCTTAGCCCAACGCTATACAATTTACATTGACAATAACTGCTGACCATTCCACTTGGAATGACCTCAAATTCAACTGTAACAGAGCATGTAAGGATTTAATGTTTCAGTTGCTTTTATCACCTCCTCTGAGTAGTCTGTTGAACGCAAGCATCCATTTCCTCGGGTTATACTTTAGTATAATGTGTTCCGTGAGGAGTAGCTCAAGTTTCCGACATAAATGATAAATGTTCACGTGAGCTGGAAAACAATGCATCCACTCATCCTTAAGACGGTCTTCATCTCTCATCTCTCCACACATACATTACCATACACTCCCAGGTGATATGCAAAAAAAAAAGTGATGGCAAGCAGCGCGGACTCCATTTCTTTGACAAGTGTAATTTGAGGCGCTTGGCTGTGATCGCCTGAAGACTGCCCACAATCTCTATCCCACTCTTTATGACACAAGCAAGTGCCGCTCCTGGTTCACACTTCATTACCCGCGGTAATGCGGCGGCACAATGATGTATGGAGCTCTTCGCCGTCTCAAGACTCGCTTCCGGCACAAATGGTCCAAGAAACTTGTAAAAAGGCTACAACAAAAAAAAGTACTTCCAACACCGTATTGGAACTTTTTAATTCCTTTTAAGAAGTTGGTACCAGAGTGGGGTTGCGAGGCTTACACATATACCGATTTTTAACATCTTCACTGATCAAAGTGGATATGCGAGGCCCCACATATAACCCGGAAAAAGAATCTGCACCTGTATTATTACTGTTCATTTGCAATCCTAGAATTTGAGATCATGTATATTGAATGTTAACGACATCTGGGTTTACATAGAGAGTTTCTTAGAACCAGCTTTTGTTGGCCAATTATGTAAGAACACACTAGGAATTTGTCTGCGTTAGTATAAGCTACAATAATATTGTAACAAGAAACAATGACAAACAAAGATGTGACACCTAAGAACGGAGGGTCTTTACGTAACGTAAATGTCGTGATAGTGTATGCATAGCTAGCTAGCTAGCTAGCTTACTGCATGTCGTAGTGGTAGATATGGGCTTAGTAATGACCACAAACTTTCAATTATCTTCATCAATCTATGATTTCCCTGTCCAGTCTTTCATCTGAAAGCAAACATATTATAGTTTTTTGGCTATGAATTCCATAATTTAGCTAACCAACTAATCTAGACACCATTTTTACTTGGTTTACTATTGTGGTAGTTGTTCACAGTGGCACGGCATTGCTTTCTATAAATGTTGAATTTTACAGCGTGCTAAATGCTTGCAGACATTCTTTTAAGATTAATAATTCACGCCAGCATCGAAGCATAGAGAGTCATTAAAAGCAAAGTGTGTCATATATTTGCGACAATGGGAACTGAGTGCGTCGTAGAGACACGCAGTGCAGCATGGCTCGCTTCGGTTGGTTTTCACGACCCGGAACGTTATAACCACCCCCCGTCAAACCTCGCCGGCTCTTGTTTTATTCTCCCCTAACACTTTTACTGGTCCGCTCGGACTGCCTTTTTTTTCATGAGTCACCTAATTCTTTGCTCAGATCACCCTCCAGAGAATGTCACGCTCGCGGTTTAATTGGAAGTGTGTAGCGGCCCATACAAAGTGTAGATTGAAGACGCAGTAATAAAGATAAAGGGGGATTTGGAGGATGATACGACACCAGGTGGTGTTTTCGCCGCAACGACCTGAAATGACCCCGTAGTGCAAGATTAAAAATCCTATAGTTGGGATATATATTCATTTATGTATTTATTTTATTCATTAGAAATGTTTAGCCTAGTCAGAAACAATCTCCCGTTTTTAATATTTCATTATGGTGGTAAATTGACTGCAAATATGCATTAACGCCAAACAGATGCTCAGCCTTATTGGAGCTATTAAATTGTGCACATTTCCGATTTAAGTTTTCTGGAGTAATTATTTTTTTTTCTTAATTTTTTTGGGGGTGAGAACAACAGCAAATACCAATATAAAAATGTGATTAAAATATGATACATATGTTTGTTTGTTTTTAATGTTATGTTTGTGCATTATTGTATTTATTTGGTTTTATAATGCAATAATGCTATAAACAAAGAAAACTTTAGTTGTTAATATTGTATACAATTTTTATACCTATATTGTTGTTAAAAAATGACATGTTTTCAGTATTTCTACATTTTAATAATCTGGTCTGTGGTATTTCGGGAGCCTTCACTATGATAAGCACAAAAAAAAAAAAATTGAAAAATACTATATGGTATTCAGTAGTTCTACATTTATTTTTAATGTAAATTGTATTTAGTTTTTCTACTTAAAAACATGCATTATATTAATCATATACATCAGTACATTTTGTTTGTAATATTTTGTATTACTTTCATATTATTTTTTTTCCATTATATGTATCTATTTAGTGTGACAACATTGGGAAACTAAAGAATAGATACCAATATTATAGTATTAAATATGTTAGTGTATTGATATAACAACACAAGTATTAAGAAAATATAATGCCTTTTTAATCAAAATTTTATCCATAAAAATATATTTGGTAGTTGCTTTTATTTTTTATGAGACTTTAGTAATTTGGAAATGTTTTATTATGAAAATAACTATGGAAGTTAAAACTAAGTTTGAATTTGTGTTGTATTTTTATAGGCTAATTTATATATTTATCTTTTAGGAAACTTCGGTTTAGGTGGTTGGATACCATTATAATCTAAACTATATTGCTATTAAACCATATTATATTACATTTGATTATCATAATACTATACTGTACATGTTTGTATTGTGTTTAGGGGCCCTAATATGTGGTAGGACCACACTGAGCAAAAACTTGCTGTATTGTTCATGTTTTGAATACAAGTTCACAAAACACTTCATAACTATGCAAATTACTTTCGCTAAAATTAGTGTTGTATCAGGAATCGTCTTATGTTGATCTATGGAGGCGAGTGTAAGAAAATAAGGCGATACATTTGCCAGACATATTCATCGTTAACATTGCGAGTTTTTAAACGAGGCCGACGCATTAGAGGTCCGAGGGGTTAGTTAATATGTCGTCCTCTGCAGACTGATTTATTGAGCTATTTTCCCGGGGAAAAATAGTGTCGGCATGCAGTCGCACACGTTCGGAGAATAAACATGCAATTTTAATACATCAGGCAAGGTGAGGCAATGTGCGGTGTTTGATCAGGCAGGACTTTGAAGCCTGCCGAGGGTCCTGATGGAGAACGCAGCACGGGAAGAAGCCCATCTACAGAAATAACAAGATATCAAAAGTCTGCACACCCCTGGAATGCCAGTCGGAACTCCAATTTTCTTGCTTATTGTGTTTTATTAGTACTGTATAAGTTTGAGAAGCACTTCTCGAAAGAGTTTGTATTATTGCATTTATAAGACACTGCAATAATGATGTTAAACTTTCATCAAATGTTTTTTTTCCTCCAACAGCGAGAGCAGGCCGAACCGCTGTCGAATCCCGACACCGGCTTCAACTTGAGCAAGATCAAACGGTTCCGATTATCCCCCCCATTAACCCACAAAGGCCTGCAAACAACGGTCACATAACAGCATCAAAGCAGGCTTCTAATAGCTCGGTGTCGGCTAAAAGCTGTGGCGGGCCTGAGAATTACAATTACTGCCATTCCCCAGAGTGCACGTGGGCCGTTCGCGTTTATTTGAGGGTCAGCGAGTTGGGCGCACAGTTGGCACAAAATGGCTCAGAGCTAGTTAAAAAAGAGGTAGCAATGCAGCAATTATATTATCATACCAAAAAAAAAAAAAATTCAATACGCATACAGTACACTCATTTAATGAGTTCCAACACAATAGCTGTACACAAAATCCTGCCTTGCATCATGTGGAGAGCTGCAAGGGACAAAATATCAGCCTACTTTATGCATGTTATGTTCTGAGGTTGGATCCCAAAAGTGCAGACACAAAAGATTTAACTCGTTATTCGCATACATCGAGAGGGGTAGAACAAACTTGACTAGACGAGAAACAATGAGAATGCATTGAGAATCACAAAACGCCAAGCCCCCTTGGGCTGTCGAAATGCACACAGGAACACAGGTAATAATCCGACAAAAAGACACACTTCTCAGTTTGTCTTAAATAGACAGTGAATCGATCTGATTGGTTGTGGCTAGACATGTGGGTAACAGTACTGACATGGACTCATCTGGCTGTTGACCCAGAAAATGGATTAAAGATTCTTGACATCACATAGCTACTGACATCACATAGCCTAAAACCAGTTGAAACTAGATGCTACCCAGCTACCCAGCAAGTGGGTTCGAAAACCCCACCACCATTTTTAATGTAAACATACTTGAGTATTCAAGGGGTATTTTAAGTGCTGCCTCCATAAGTGAAAATACGTTTCATATTCGTTTCATCAAAAAAAAAAAAAAAAAAAAAAGAAAATGCCATATAGTATTTCATACTTATCCTTTGGGGGTATTTTTACAAGAGCATGTCACAGTCATGTTATCAAGACACGTGGAAACTCTTTTAAAGAGTGAAAAATGCATAATGTCCCCATTAAGCTCCATAAAGTGCTAGATGAAGGATGACTATAGATAGACTGTACACGCAGATAAAAGGCAGTTGGGGTGTAATGATTGCAAGAAAGCTTGTGAGTGTGTTTCGTGCAGCAGGCTGCGTTTGAGCAAAAACCTGAAGGTCAGAGCCAATGTACGCTTGCTTGCCCCGACAGTCGATTTTGGTTTTCATCTCACCGCAAATATCTCCGCCAAGAAGGCCGGCTTTGTTGTGCCGTATCGCTCGTTACATTAAAAGCCCGAGAGCACTTCACACAGAAAGATTCTCAGCATTTTTTTTTTTTGGTTTATTTTGTCACTTTATAGTTGTCACTGAAATCATTATGGGGTTTGACAAAAAAGCTGGTTCTGATATTTGCATGTCTGGAAGTTTTTTGCTTGGTTCATTAGCAGCGAAAAACAATTTATGGCTTCAGACGCTTTCCTGGAGATGATAAGGCTATGACATCATCCATCCATCCATTTTCTTGACCGCTTATTCCTCACAAGAGTCGCGGGGGTGCTGGAGCCTATCTCAGCTGGCTTGCTGGTTGGCTATGACATCACTCCGATGTTAAATAGATTACATGTGATTTTTTATTTATTTTTTTAATATGTCGACTCAGTAACATTCACTAACAATCTCAACAAACTCAAATCATTTACCATTAAAATTAATTGAAATTCTATTCCCAGAGGGGCGTGGCTTAGCAAGATGTAAAAAAATGAGCCAGCTAATTTGTGTGAGCATCTGAGCGTGAGCTGTGGCCAACAGCAGCTCCATACAAGTGCTTTCATTTTATTATTTTTGCTGAAATTACAACTGTGGCATTACCGTACCAATCAGTGTAATCATGCAAAAAATGACAGCCAGCTCTCCCATTGCTCTGAAAGGATCCGACTCGACAATGTCCGACTGAACGCTCGACAAGTTTATACAAGCCCATCTTAAAATTCATGAGTATTCAGCCCCTTTTTGTCCCACTCGGTTCCTCTCGATTGACATTAGCATGCGGCTTATTATCATACCCAAAGGTGGTAGCGTGGATCAAAGACAAGAATGTCCTGTTTAATATTTCTGCCTCATTAAAGAACAAGGTTTTCTGGAGTGGTGGCCTTTGTGTGTCTTTGTCCATAGGAGACGAAGTTGCATCCTTTGCTCTGGAACAGGAAGTGCAATATTAATAGCCGAGGTAAGGGAAGCCCTCCGAGGGTGAAGCCCGGCGAGCGCCAGGCCTGTAATTGGTCTTCATGTGTCACCTGCTTGACTTTGACATGTTCTCCCTTTCAGGGAACACACTGTAGTCATTAAACTTACCTCGCCGTCTATATTAATCTCACTTTTCTCAATGTCACCATACACTTCTGCCAGTGCTTCGTTAATGGAGAAAATTCCGTCAAGCAAATCGCAGAAAGAACACGAGTTACAGTAAGCTGTCTCACCACACGGGGGATAAGGGTCGAGCCCTGCCATGAATAATAAAAACAAATGCAAGTAATTGATGCCTACCAAAATGTTTAGAATTGTCTTAGGCAAAGAATCGGCCACTTTTGGACTGGTGATTTATTTTTAAAAGTAAAAATGTTCGCTGTAGCGGAGCAATTTTAAGTTGTGATGACAGTGTTCACCACTAGATGGCAGAAATGGCTTAAAGCCTGTATCCCACTGAGGGGTGAATGTTTGTGAAGCTGGCTAATGTTGATTTCTTGTCAAGGTTCGTCCAAGGTCACAATGTTGGTGAAATGTTCTCTAAACAGTTTTAACGTTTCTTCTTGTTGCAAGTAAATTTTTAATATGTTTGAAATTTCCTTGCGATAAGAAAAAACATTCAAACATTAAGCAAACGTTGCGACCTTGAACGAACCTTGATGAGAAAGCAACATTCGCTAGCTTTGGAAATGTTCGCCTCTCAGTGGGATACAGACTGTACTCCTGCGCCAGAGCAAGAAAATTGAAAATTAAAAAAAATAAAATTAAAGAAAGAAAATTGTGTTTTTCAGGTAAAATGGGAAGCAGATTATATAGCCGCCAAATTTATTTGAGATGCTATCAGCCATGAAAGATTTCAACCTAAGTTGCCATACTGATCTCAAAACTACTCTCATGTCTGCCTTGTTAGTTCATGACCTGTTAAGTTGGGTTCATGACCGTGAGGTCAAGTGTCTGTTATGTACTGATGTAACAAGTGTCGGCTTTGAACTGATGTAACTAGCATCTACTTTCAACTGGTTTTAGGCTATGTGAACTCAAGAATCTTCAAGAATCCCTTTACCGGGTCAACAGCCAATCAGATAATTCCATGTCAGTCCTGTTACCCGCATGTCTAGCCACAACCAATCAGATCGATTCCATGTCTATATAAGCCTCCTGAGAAGTGTTGTCTTTGTCGGATTATTACTTCTGTTACCGCTGTCTCTCTGTGCAACTCTCTTAGTTTCTCGTCCAGTCAAGTTTGTTTCACACCTCTCGATGTGAATAAATAGTTAAAATCTTATTTATGTCTTCGCTTTGGGACCCAACCCTCAGCACGACAATAAACATAAACAAGAACCGTTGACAGTTCGTTTGAGGAGCATGAGGATATATTCAGTGTATGTGTTTTTGTTTAGACTGGGTTTGTATTTCATGGCTGACGTTGAAATCCCAGACCAAATCCTTGCCAACCAAGCAACCAACAGGAGTGGATAAACAAAAACAGTGCTCCACAATTATTTTTCGAATATATTAACACAGTAGAGGTCTGCCCTCTACTGAGGACTATTCTTGTCCTACTTTAAATTCAACCAGTTGTAAACTAGACCTGTTCTCTTTGTCATACAAAATTGCAAATGACAACACAGGTGGCTGTTAAGGATGGAGACCAAAAAAATAAAAACAAAAAAAATCTGTGTTGCCCTGTGCTCTTCCTGGCTCCTCGTTTGTCAACACACTGTCACTAAACAGGAACGACATAATTTGAGTCCTTGTCAGTATTATGCATGAGTCCATTATGTGCACATTCTCAGCTTTATGTGTTTACAGGACCTTCTCTTCATGTGAGAGTCGAGTCTGGCGCTGTGCAGGCGCCCACACTCTGCACAATTAGAGCGAGAGGGTTCTGGATTGGAACGGTAGGCTGGTGGTTGGGGTTTACTTTACCTGAGTAAACATGATGAGGAGGAGGGCTGGCGGACTAATCGCAGTGATTCACTCTCGAGGAATAAAAAAAGTGTTGCGTTCGCCTGGAAACTTTCCCAACATAATCTTTCATGGATCTTATGCAGCATTTAGGTGAATATTTAATTTTACAATAAGCATATATCATAAAACTGACACAGTAGAAAAATAAATAGAAATAGCAAATATGTTGTTTTTTTTTTTTTATATGTTGTGTGCAAAACGATTCAAGGAGTTTTGAAAGTGGAACGACTTGAATTGCATTTTTTTGTTGTCATTTTACATACATTTGAATTAACGTAAAGAGCCACCTGTAAATGTGGCATTTCCTTCCAAGATGTATCTCGCCAATAAAAGACAGTTTGATACAATTCGACTAACTCGCTGTTGTAAACAGCGAGTTTCTCTCTGTTTGCAGTCATGTTGCCAGATTGTGACGGTGGATACATATTGTATTTAATCACATTTAATTTGGCAGTTATTCTCTATTAAATAGGCCAAGATTGTTATGTTCTGGGGTTGGATCCCAAAAACGCGGACAGAAATAAGATTTTAACACTTTATTCGCATAACATCAAGAACTTACTTGACTAGACCAGAAACAACGAGAATGTATCCAGAATCATGAGACGCTAAGCTAATTTGGGCCGTGGAGTTGCACAGAGGAACAGAGGTAATAATCCGACAAAAACACACTTCTCAGAAGTGGGTAACAGGACTGACATGGAATTATTTGATTGGCTGTTGACCAAATAAGGAGATTAAAGCCTCCTGACATCACATAGCTTCTGACATCACATAACGTTTTACCAGTTGAAACCAGATGCTGTTACATCAGTTCAAAACAGACACTTGACCACACGGTCATGACCCAAACATAACCCTTGCATGTCCCAAACATAACCATTGCATGACCCAGTCAAAGATTATTTATTGAGTGGCGCACTTGTACCCAAAAAGTTTGAGACCCCCTGCTTTAGTCTTGCTGGCTAGTCTTTGCAAAAGTTCTGTTCTGCCAGACATACCCTTATTCATCCAAGAAATATCTATAAAATGCCACTAAGTGACAGCATTGATTTGATATCTGCAGCATAGTATAAATATTGTCACCTCCATCTGGGAAGTGTTTAAAAATTGTGGGGGGAAAAAATGCAAGACGTCCTTTAAATCAGTTATTTAGTCAAGGCACATAATTTTTTCACGTAAGAAAAATTTATGGCAAACAAAATTGTCACTCAAAGTACGTATGCAGATATAATGATTGTGTCTCAAATTACTCAAAAGGTAGAAAAAAAATGTTGCTTGTACAGTATTGTTTTGCCTATTCATCATGATGTCGGTTGCAAGTAAATTCCAAACACTGCTCAAGTCGTTAAGTTGAAAGTACGAATTGGAGAAGATTGGCACGCTTTCTACTCGCTGGCACGGATCGCATCGCCGCATCTTCCTAATGTGAGCGTACGCTTGGATTGCAGCCACGCGACGTAATCCGTTGCACGGTACAAAGCGAAGCAAATGGTTTATCGACCGCTGCCTGTACGGAACGCAAGAGCGCGAGATGAGATGTTAATAAAGGACGAGGCTTTAATGAGATAACGCCCACGCTTGTGTCGCTCGGATTGCAACATGCTAGATCGGGGGCCGTATTTTGGTGATCAAGGGCCACATTTGATTTTTAGAAAGGATGGGCCTAATCATTCGTAGTTAGTAGTGGTGGGCCGGATTTTCCCACCCCTGTGCTCAATGGTATGGGCAAATCAAGATGGTGGTAGAGTGGCTTCAATTGAATCCATTGTCCGCAAGACGCCAAAAGCGACAAGTGACATTTGGCTCGCTTTTTTAAAACTGTTTTTCTAAGACTCAAACACAGTCCAAGTTGGCCCGTACAAGTTTTATTAATGAGATGAATCAGTCCATATTGATCAGGGGGGGCCTTAGAGAAGATTATCAAAAGCATTTGAAGAGAGAAAGCAAGAGAGAGAGAGAACGATCGATTCCTGGGATGCCTCGCAAGCTTTCCCACTGAAATCTCATTAAGGATGAAGAGGCACGCAACAGCCAGGCTTTGAGCACTGTTTACCATCTTCCGCATAGGATTTTCTAATTACGCCAACGGGATCGATTGCGACATATCTAACATATGTCGAGAGTCTGGCAGAAAGAAAAATTTAAAAAAAAACATACTTTTCGATTGCAAAGTGTCCTTCAAAGCTTTGTCTGACAGGCCTCGAAACAACTTTTTTTTTCTCTGCGACGAGGAATTCGGGTCAGGTATGCGCCAATAAAAGCATGATTAGCTCAAGGTTAGCCCACTTACATCTTGCCGTCTGCATTTTAAATCTTTTCACAAACTGCTGTTAGACAACATTCAAATTGGCGCCGAGTTAAATGACTGTTTATTTGACAAAAGAAATCTAGGGAAAGATATTACATGTACATTAATGAGTACAACAGCTAACTTTAGCTTCTAAAACACTGAAAAATAGTTAGGACCACACTATAAAGAAAAAAATAAACTATAATATTAAAGTTGAAATCTATGGTGAGTGGAATTAATTGGATGTTTTGCATATTTTCATTAAGTTAAAGTCATAAAATTGCAAGAATTTTATTTATTTATTCATTTATTTATTTAATCATAATGTTTGTGTTTAAGTCATTTAATTTTGATGTTGAAAATATGTAACTTTATAGGGAGAATCATGATTTATTTATTTTTTATCCAAAAAAAAAAAATACTTTCACATTACAAGTAATCTCAAAATAACTAAACTACGTTTTATCTAGACTTTTTGTTTCTCTCCAAAATATGCAACTTTAATTTTGTAAGATTCCAACTTTAAACATAAAAAAAAAAACTTTTTTATTTATTTATTTATTTATTTATTTATTTATTTATTTTTTAAACGTAATACTCTGGCTAAACTAGCTATTGGCAATTTTTAAAATGCTACTTTTTCAAGAGGAAATAAGGCTTCATTTAAACTAGTATCAAATTGTAACCTTTATCTTCACATTACAATTATTATTATGAAATACGTGTTGGCTTTTTGCACTGTTTCCGTGCCTTTTCTATTTTATATTATTCATTATTCATTTATTGTCTGGGCAATCATGTATTTAATTACATATTTTATACATTTATGTTAGTCAATGTAATGAGGTATTTAGTTTATTTTATTTATTTTTTTAAATTATCTTTTACTTAAACGTTGTGTTGTCATTTTGATGCTTGTCTGTCCTATGTATGCACCAGTTCCAACAAATTCCTAGTAAAGTGAAATTGAATCTCTTACATGGCATTAAATTTTATTCTGATTCTAATTACATTTACCAATTCATTAGGGAGCCTGTTTTGCCGAGAAATAATTAAAACATCTGCCATCTGTTGCACAAACAGCCAAAGAAGCTTGTTTTAACAGCCTAAAAATGCTACGTTGAAAATAGTTTAAAAAAATAAATAACACCATAGTCAAATTCCTTTCAGATTACTTTAACCGACATACTGTATGTTGACAAGCATATTTTGCCCATTGTGGATTTGAACAGATGTCGTTTTAGTCATTAGCTCTTTTAGCGGCTAATGAAGCTAGCTAGCATCTGTTATGCCCCTTAGTGCTAGTCTCTTGAGTCCAAGCCACATGTGTCAATGTCAAAAATGGTTGGGGGGTTGTTTTTAAGGTCAGCATTGGTATATTAACGATAAATCATCTGAAAACGTCACTATGCCAGTGTTTACTGTCAAACAGGCGCTGTTATGTGAAAAGTGCGACACAGCGGCTCAACAAATTAAAACCTCTGCATTCGACTCCAGGCAATGCGGCGAGAACGCATTTCAGGGACCTGTCAAAAAAAAATTCATACCACTTGGAACACGCTGTAGCAGTCAATTCCAACGCGCATAAACGTTTGCTTTATGAAGCGTGTCTCCACAGGCTAATCAAAGGGAAAATGTCAACGCAGATCCGAGCCATTTTTCAGCCAACGGTACGTTATGTGCATATTGATAAGGATAATAAGAATTAATTAGTTGATTATGTGACCTAATAATGCTTCCTGATCGATCTGCTCAAACTGGCACGCAGTCAGTTGACCTCAGGCAGTCTATTGGCCAGTTTTGAACATAAATACAAAAACTGACTCTCGCTAAAGCTAGCTGACAGTCAGCTAAATCCATCAAAAATCAACAGGCATGCCTGTTGTGATGCTGTTGTTAGCCGGTTTAAAAAAAAATGATAATGATGTGAGGCAATGTTACTAATGTTGCTGCTAACAAATTAGCTAGTTTCCAGCTAAGCTAACAAGGTCTATGTTGTAAGTTACTGTTGCTGAGTTTCTAAAGACCAAATGCTTGTTTGTTTATTTGTTTTTAAGAGAATAGTACTGCCTTTTCGGGACAGAAATACGGCGAAGTCTCAAACCCTCGCTGCAATGCAGCTTCCGCTTATTGCGTACAGACGCTATAACACGGGGCAATAAACGCTGGAGGGTATTGCTGAGCACGGGCACAAAAGGGTGCAAGAGGGAACCGTAGAAGCGGTATCGACACGCGGTGGATATGCAGTCTTGATGCCCCTCGTCAAACCGTCTGCTTTGAAAGCCATCTGCTCTAATTAGCTATGGATTGCCGCTGTACAGTGGCTCCGGTTCATTGTTTTGCCACTGTGGCACTTGTCCAAGGAGCGAGCGTTTGAGAGCAGCTGTTACAAGACTCCGCGAAACCCCAGAAAAGAAAAACAAATGATGAATAAATAAAACATAGCGGTGCTGGCCCAAGGATTTTCTTCGGGTTACTGCGTGACAGACTATTGCCTGAGGGATCGGCCATTTGTCACGCTGGAAAATGGGAGATTCCTCATTACCAGGCAAATATTCGCAAAATCCCGCAGCTTAAACCCTTATCATGACTGTTTTTACAGCCATTTGGGAAGCGAAACACCTAAAGTGACAGTGGAAGAAAATATGAGGAGACTTTCCACATGATTTTGGAGCGTGTCTGTGGGAATGTTCCTACAAAATTGGCGCGATATGTCCACAATATTGCATTGCATTCTAACATCATTTTTAAATGAACTGGTTTTATAAACTGTTCCAAATGCAAAAACATGTTTCTGTTCAATGTTAAGATAAGTTAATCTATTTAACATATGCATTCCTCAGGGTATATGAGTACAGTACGCCCCCTTCGAAAAATGTAAAGATTTTATTCAATATCTCAATGAACATAAGAACAATTTCCAAAATGTTGACAAAATGTTTTCTGTAGAGTATGTGCTTAACTCACAAAATGAAAGTAAGGTTGATAATAGAATGCATAGATTACAATATTGTTTGTTCAATCAAAATTAACTAATAAAAATCATTTAAAGCATCCCACAACAAAAACGACGACATCTAGTATTTTCTATGACCTTCATGACTTTTATGGACAGCAACATGTCTGCTAGGCCTGGAATTAACGAGTTGTCAGTCTTTTTTTTTTTTGGGGGGGGGGGGGGGGGGTCTAATTTTGTGGGCAAAATGTTCTTTAATAAATATGTCAAACTACTTTTTTGTGTATGTACTAATTAACACATCTTGTTTACAATCAATGGCCTACAGCTGTGGGAGTATATCGTTTCCATATCTTGATTCTGAAAGGAAACTAAAGGTGTTCTTACAAACCTGTTGGGGTGTGCTCATTTCTGCTTAGCACTGTATTTCAAAAAAAAAAAAAAAAAAAGTAATAAATCGCAAATATGCTTTGAACACGGTAGGTTAATAACATTCCACCTTTAATTGATTGCATATTAATTTTTAATCTTGAAAATGACTGCTTTGTTGGTTTGTCACGTAAGACGATTTGTGTTTTTATTTCATTAGTCATCCCTATAATGGCTGTAAAAAATAATGTATAAGATGTATAATTGCGGCTGGAACGTTTGCATATTGCACCCACGCATGTAGAAGGGAGCTGTGGTGTTATTTTGCATTTCCTCCATAATGCACAAAGCACGCCGCAATGCACAAACGATGCCGTAATGTCGTTTCGGATGATTCCGAGCCCCATTGTGAAAGCGCAATCTTGTTTTAATTGTGATTTGAAGAGGATGCAAACACCGCAAAGAGCATTCGAGAAAGCAGAGCTGTAATGTAACCGCAACAATGACGCATACATCCATATTTTTGTCTTTTAAAGGGCTGTAAAATGGGAAATAATTAAGGCAGGAGAAACAAGGATCCTCATGTACTTGCACCCCTTTAATTGCATTCCCCCTGGTTGTTGTCTTTTAAATATTCATATGAAAACGCAAGAGTCGGGCCGAATCATTAGCATCTCGCCCTTTGAATTCAGCCCTCTTTTATTCGCTGGTGGTAATGAGCGTCCGTTGACTCGCTACGCCGCTTATCTATCACAGTGTTGCAGAATGAGAAGGAAAAGGATTGCAGGCGCAGAGTCAATATTTCTCCTCTTGACACGGGCGCTTTTAAAGCCCGTTTCAGAATGGATGTTTTGCACTTAAACAAAATGAAACCGCTCGTTCGTCATTAGCCGCGCCGTTGACAGAGAGCGCTGGGGCTACATCTGACGCGCGCCTAGCTAGTGATGTAACCTGCGCGTTTTTTCCGATTGCAATCCCGGTTCCAGTGTTATTGTTGGGCCGCTGTCATGGCAGCTAATGGGGCTTTAATGGCGAGCGCCATAGTATAATCAATCTAGAGTGAGGGGGGGGAATCACAAATGAAGAATACAGAATATCATATTGTTTTTACAGTAATCTCGCCAGAAGCGCTTGAGGCCTTAAATTCATCAGTTTCCGATTTTGTAGCTATGGCCAAGAGCAAATGTTTTGAATTGTTTGAATAGATGGTGACAGTACTCACACTCTGAACTTATGCAGAAAAACAGATACTTCAAAGTAAAAATAAAAGTACTGATTCAACTGTTCTACATTTTGGGTCAGTTTAGAGTGTTAAAACTTGCAAAATGTCAATGTAGCTTCACTTCATTACTCTTCACCCCCATCCATCTTTCACAAAATATCAGTGCTAGCAAAACTTAGCCAGTATTAGCACTGTGACCAATGCTAGCCATGGCTGCTAGATGTTAAAATAAAAAATGTTTCTCCTAAGATCCTAAAGATTAATTGCAAATATGTTAAACATAAATACAAAGGGTTAGGGGTTACCTCTTAATGTAATTGCCCAAATCTTTTATTGCAATTTTTTGCCTAAATCATTGCCTAATCTCCATTTTTATGTGTTTCCTGAAAAATCTGAAAAAAATACGGGCGATTATTTTAAGGTGTCGAAATAAACTGTGTCATGCAAATGTCTTTGCATGACTATCTTGTCTTTGCCCAAACTAATCTAAACTCAGCATTCTGGTGTATTCGCAATGTGAGGCCGAAATTTTGTCGATTTTAGTCGACAGCAGGGGCAGTGCTGCATAAACTGTCAGCCTCCTTGGATAACTGAAATCAGGTGGATTAACCGTCTTAATTCTGTTTCTTTGAAGACAATATTCATCAGAATGCTATCTTTAGATTAGTGGGGGCGCATAGAACATACAATTTCTATTTTTGACTTGCCTTCACTTTAAGGAGATGTCAATAACTTGTGATATTTCACTATTTGTGGCAGGCATCTATCTCCCACGAACAGCGGGGGATTACATTAATACCGTCACATGGTAGATACAATGTGCCACAATGTATTGTCCTCCTGTTGAGCCACGTGAATACAGTATGTCACCCGGCAGGCAGGCATCTTGTGTTTGGTGGTAATAATAAGTGCTGATAGATGTCGCTTAAGGCCTATTAGCTGAATCATGTTTGTGCATCCGTGCAGGCGCTGGAGGTCTTTTTAACGAGAGGTCCTTGCCAAACGCGTTACGGCGTAGGCGGCAGGAGTTGGCGGTGTTTTGGGGAGGTCGCGTTGGTCGCGGTTGCAAGCGGTTTGTGGTTAAAGACGGTACTGTTTTGCACTCCAAACCACAAGGGGGCAGAATATCGTCACAAAGAATCAAATTGAAATGCACGAATCGCCCCTCGCTGTTCAACATTGAACAAGGAAACGTTGAATAATTCTGCGAGAACAGAATTAATTGTAGCGTCCATTCGTCCGTGTTAGGTTTGATTGTTAGCCCTGGCGTCGGCGCTGGCTTCCTGGTTTCGTCACAGTTGCATATCCCGCCCCCAAACACAATGTCGCTCTGTGATTGGTCCGAACCACTGCGGTTATCAGCAGGAGCGGTACAAGATGTATTCTCCGGAGTTTGTGAACTCACAAATACCGCCAGAATTAATCTTGTGAGAGCAAGGTTAGCTACTTGTAGGAACAGACAATATGGCAAAATTTTCACCCCCCAAAAAAATCGTACATTATAGCGGAAAATTTCCGATATAAAATTATGTTCGACTTACAAATCCACGATACACTAAGACCTTAGACCTCAAAACATGAACTACGATACGGCGAGAGTACTACTTGCGGTTCATGGGCTCCCTCCTTGTGGTATGTGAAAGAATCGCTGAATTAAAAGTTCATGCTGTGATAAGTGCATTCTTCCTCTTGCATTTGTTTAAAAGAGTAAAAAGTTTATAAAAAAAGAAACAGACCTAACAAAACAGAAAAACTCATCCCTTACATACAATCAAGAACGAAGAACTTTTTGAATTGAATTTCCCCGTGTAAATGGCAGCCAGCCACAAAGGGAAAGGGTCAGTCGGGGTGGTTATTGACATTGTGATCCGTGGCAAAATATGACAAGCGTGGCGGCAAGAGACGGCACATTTTTCTTAGCGCCACTCGACAGCCCTTGTGTCACTTGACCGCCAATATGGCCACCGTGGGAGAGCCGCTGTACACCCAAGACGCATTGGGTGATATATAGTCCCCAGACCGCTTCAGGCAAATTGCACAAACACCATTACAGTTTACTCCCATAAAGGCCCGTGCAGGGACTATACATTTTTGATTAGTGTTCTGTCGGGCAAATCTTTTAATGCACTATTAAAAGCGCCTGTAACAAATAGGCTTGTCACCGATATCCGACGCTTGCAAGTACTTAAACTAATTGTGTTTCCGTGCTATGAAAGAGTCATTTCGATGAAGAGTGTGGGCCTCTTGCTCACGACGGGAAAAAAGGATGTGGCGGCGAGGGGAATTTATGGATATGCAAAAACGACCATAACGCTAAACGGGGCTTGATTAGTCGGGCCATTTTGTTTTCGGAGAATATGCTAAGATAACCGACGCTTCTGCTTCTTAGTATTATTACAGTGATTACATCGCATACATCTCAGCGTTCTCCCTTAACCGACATTCATCAGCTTAACTCTTATGGACGTTTGGGGAAAATGAAAATGAGGAGTTTCCGCCAAATGGATGCGTTGAATGATTAATGTTTGAGGTCCATTCATCTTCCGCGGGGCGGTCGGCGGGTTAAAGTGGATTGGAAATATCAACGATGAATATCAGCCAGTCAACTTGAGGATCTCATCTTTTGACTTTTTATCGGTGGTAATATTCCAGGATATTATGAACATGTCAGCTTTTATTAGAGCCAAGTTTTGCCCGTGGTCTTTAAATATCTCGTTTATGGAGAAGACGGCAGCATTTCTTTTTTCTTTTCTTTTTTTTTTTATAATGATGCCTGAGTTTGGGATGGAAGATTGTTTTTCCACTTTGTAGCTGCGAAACTCAGGCTGCATTGAATGAAAATGGCGCAACTGGGCATGCAAATAACAAAAACGAGAGTCTCGTGGATTTTTCTCAACTACAAGAGACTGAGTGTAATGTAAAAATATATAATTTCCTGTGAAGTAAAGTTTTCCAGAATCCATAGCTAATGGATACCAACACTGCATGCTAATGAAGCTAGCTAAACGAAAGTGTCAAGCAAAAAAAACAAAAAAACAAAAAAACAAAGGTCTACAGCAAATGGAAATTATATAGTAAAATTCCGCAACATACAGATCTAAGCCACAGCAACACTGCAATCTAACATTGATATTGTTTATTCTTATAAAACTGTGCTGCTAGCAAGCTTAGCCAGCTAAGCTAGCACAAATAGCTACATATTCCTGGTTGTTTTCACAGGCCTATCGCAAAACGTAAAACAAGCATGACCTGCTCCCTAACTAATGACATTTCCAACACAACTTTCTCACACAGCGTGAACACATTAATCACAGTCACAGCGAGAACAACCCACTCCAATGATCAAATCCATAACGGAGAGGCAATCAAACGGCGAGTAGGGCTCTCGAGCCCACTTGCCGGAAAGGGGCTGACACGTCGGAGTGTGACAGCTTCATCGCTTTGCGAAAATTAATGACGACCATGTTGCTTTTTGCTCCGGGCCGTTCTTTTGGTATTAACTGATGTACAGTTGAATATATATCAATTTGTATTTTAGTTTTTGTTATACAACACAATTTTTAACAAATAAAACCCTCTATTGACTTAATTACAACATTTACATGTGTTCATCATTAACAATAATATACCCAAGTCTCCTCTTCCTAAATCTGTCTGTTGCAGTACCAAGACTCACCTGTTAGAGGCAACACAGCGAAAGAAAGAAAATAAGCTTGGCTAATTGTTAGCATATGTTAACTATATTGCAGTGCAACTAAATATGATTGTGACTGTAAATATTGAACAGGCTCAACATTTACAGTGACAGATCACAACACATCCCAGACTAAAGGATTATATAGCTGAGGGTAACCTTTTAGAGATCCAATAATCGTGAGTTTGATTGGAAGGAGGAACAAATGCTCAGATTTTGCCCAATTGTTGGTATGTGTGTACTCTTTAAATATTTACTACACTGTAGTTGACCCAGGCAGTTTTCCCAGCAAATCAAAGCCCAAAAAAAAAAAAAAGACACTCTGTTATTCTCACTATTAAACATATTGAATGTTTACAACAGTTGGCACATTTTCCAAGCGGAATTTGGGGGTGTGGGGGTGGGTATTGATTGGGGGAGAATCACTCTTATCATGCCACACACCACAAGATAAGCACTCATGATAGATAATCTTTCAACTGTTTGATCTAAGGGGAGCAATTTATAATAAGTACCTTGTATGCTAATTAGGTGGCAGCTGTTCCATTTCAAACCACAATAACTGAGTCAAACCACACACTATACGATATGTGATCGTAAATAGTAAACAATTTTAACATTCACGATTGTCGCCCGATTGATTTCTGAGTAAATCATGGAATAAAATCATCTGTAACACCCCACACAATGAAAATGGGGGTGATGAAATTCGGCCAGATTATCATCATCTGTGTACCTATCATAATGTCACTGCAGATTCTTGATGGGCCGTGGCGTCGTGCGGGTAAATTTAACAAGCCAGAAAAGTTCTCGTCTCGAAGGCCAATCGTATTTCTTGTGCTTCCTCTCGCTTGTGTATTTTATTCATGAGGCCTTTAGCGTGAATGGAAAACGGGAAAAAAAAAATCTCGGGTTGCTCGGTTATTGGTTCCCGGCAGGGTCACGGCTCGGTCATGGCTTTTTCTCGACGTTCCAGCTAAGCTCCTGTGTGTATTATTTTTATATGACATCGCACCATGACTTATTCCTAACTGTGTCATCTAAAATGTTTCATTCTTCTCGTGAGATGCTTCTGAGGTGTTCGTAATGTGGACACAAACTGGCGGAAAGGGAGATTTATGACGACTGGGTTGAAACCAATGTGTGTCCATTCATGCTGCATTCTTTTATAGCTCGAGACAGCAATGGATATTTTCCTTATTTGTCGATTATCTGTATGTGTATGCTTTCGTAAAGTATATCCCACCAGAACCTTATCTTTGAAGTTTGATTCAAGCTTGAACCTCCTTTTTGTGAAACCCTCAGCATATTTTTTTTTTTTTTTTTTTTGCTGGACCTGGCTTCAACCGTGGCTAGGTTGGGACCAGGACGTCTTTGAAGTCGGGCGCTTGTGTTATCTGCAAGCCTCCGTATTCCCAACTGACTCCATTTTTTTTTTTTTTTTTTTTTGTTGCTGGCCTGGCTGGGAAACGACATATCTCACGGGCATGAACATGACTTCCTGTTTGATTTTTTTTTTTTATGTTCAGGGGGGAGTAACATCTACTGAAGGCACTTGTTTGTTCAGTGAAACAAGTTTGCAGATTCGGCCTCGTTCGAAGAGGAATGCTTGAGGGATCTGGCCAATGTGTTTTTACAGTTGACTTGAAGCATACCTACAGTATGGAACGTCAATAACTTGGTATGTCACCTAAATTATTTGCTGGTTTTAAAGGATGACTAATGCATCAGATCTCATGTATGGAGGAGAAATAATTATTTTTTCTAAGGCTGATTTTTTTTCCCCCCCAAGTTTGTTCATTTACAAAGAAAGTAAAGCGAAAGAGCTGTGGTCAAAGGAAACCAAAAGTTGAGCAATTTGGCATCAACTCGACTTGCCGTGTTTGGAGGATGACAAAATGTGGGTTTGTGACTTCACCGCATTGAGGGGCTTGCGAGGGGAGCCAAAAGCTCCCTTCCAAGAACATGGAGGATCCCAGCATAAAACTGACGCAAAACTTTTACATGAAATATACTGCAACAACCAATAGAAACGATTGCTTGAAAAATCAGCTATATAGCAGTGTGTGACAGATAAATCACAATTTAGCAGGTGGAAGTTTGTGCGTGTTTTTTTTAACACATGCTTGACTCATATTCGGTCAAGTACCACAATCAATAAACAACCATATAATTATTCAGCTAATTTCTTTAGAAATAAGCAAAACAAGGATCAAATAATGACTTTCCGCACTGTACTACATCCTACTATGCACCTGAGAACAAATAACTGTAGCGCCAAACAAAACACTGCATTTGACTTGTGCAAAAACTATACACTTGGGACACTTCTAAGCATACGCTCTAAAGCAAATAAATAACTGCGCAAAGGCAGCTAGCCGAGTTTAAGGATTGTATGCTTCTGTTAGATCCGGCATAAGCTCGGATTTAAGGATCTACCAGCAGATTGGCTTCATCTGCTGCTGACAGATTGTCGACACCTTGAGGCGGCGGTGCCACCAAAAGTTGTAGTTTGGAGCTTGGGTTGTATTGTGGAGGAAGGTGTTTATTAATTTTTTTTGCTGGATGCTGCAGCAAAAAATTGCAACATTTATTGGGATGTTTTGTTTCTATAATACGTGAATGTGCCAAAAGATCTGGCTGAACAGGGAAGTGGTAATTGGTGAATTGAGACAATTACACTCGAATGTTTATTTTTGTTCTCAGCGGTAAAACAGTCTTTTGAAGTGAGGATTTTTGTTTTTCTTGTGTGGCTGATGAATGGGGAATATATTTGTTTATCTCCAGTCTGGAAATAATACAAGGTCACATTTGTGGAATCGGCAGGAAACGTCCTCGCTCCGCCAATTTCCGAGTCGCGGAAAACATCCGAGTGGGAGCGACGCGATAAAAGCGTAATGAAGGTCGCGCGCGTGTATTTGCGCCTGCTGTTCAGACAGTATTTTTCACTTCCCACCACCCTGCCCGCCTTGGGCTGTGATTCAGTGGCGCTGACCCACATGTCACCCCTCCTACCACCACCATCCCCCCTCCCTCCGACATTCAGCAAGGCCGCCGGAGCGTAAGCGTCTCGGCGGCGGATTAAATTTAGGGGGCCGATGCGGCGCCTGATGTGAAAAGACATCTCTATTTATTCCCCAAAACATTCTCAAAGGCGCTGACACGAGACGTAACGCGAAGCGACATCGCCGTCGCCGCCGTCGAGCGCGGTGATTCGCGCTGGAAGTGTTCCACATCGCAGCGTGGCGCCGGTCGAGCGTGCACACTTCAAAGTCGCGCACGATTTGCTCCGGTTTCATCCCATATCAAAGGATTCCGAAATGGAGCTCCGCAGCCCTCCGACGTCAAATTATTGAGAGGCGCTCAGATTCTCTTTCTGTGTCTCTCGCTCTCTCGATCAATATTGCAGAGAGGCTTGTTGTTTGCGATCACCCGCAGCCTTTCAAGGGGCCGCCTTCTCCAATAAAAATGATAGACAGCATTTTAGTAAATGCACAAGGAAGATTATTTTGCTCCCTCTCAAGGAAAAATGCACAAAAGTGGTTTGTGCACGAACACACGCAGTCTGGGGGTGCAATTTAAATGTAGCGAGGCCTCCAGGTTTGTATTCATGCGTGCCACGTTGTTTAAGATGAATTACCCCGCTGCATGGTAGGATGGAGTGGGTGTTTTTTTCCTGCTCATCTTAAAATTCCCCGACATGAATAATAATGTTTTTGTACGTTTTCCTCACCTTGCTCAGCAGTGAGATGAGAATACGAATGCGGATTGGTTGTTTGTGCCCTTAAAACACAATTTCACTTTTCGATGTAGAATCACTGTTGTTCGAAGGCTACTTCAACTAATAGGAAGGAAATACAAAATGTGAAGTATTCTGTTTGTTGCGCACACTCACTTACGTGAGAGTGAGCGCACGATATACAGACAAGCAGATGGCCAAACACGAGACAGAATGCACACACTCGCTGACAAGATGACGAATGCTAACACGCTTGCTAGCAAGAGAACAAGATCCAACCCTCCGAGCGACATGGAAGATGAGACGGCTAAAGCCCAGTGTTACGCACACACTTGCTGGCGAGATCATGAGAGCCAGGCAAACAAATGGCAAAGGAAGAGAAACTGCAAAACCCAGGCACATTCACGCACTTACTCCTCGTAGTTCTACCCCCAATGTTATGCATACACTTGCTGGCGAGATGATAAGAGATAGTCCACTAACCGATACGAAAGAGGAGACAGTTGAACAGCTGCACACTCGCCAATGTCTAGCTCACTTACGAGATCTAACCCACTGGTACAGATGGGCCCTTTGTGTAGGTCTGGCCCACTGGAATGTTTACATTTACTGGTGAGATCCAGCCCATTGGTACAGATGCACCCTCTGGTCAGGTCTGGCCCACTGTAAAGCTTACACTTACTGGCAAGATGATCATTTTTATGGCCTTTTACAGTCATCTGTATTACCTTGTAATTTTGTGTTGCAATATATTTGAAAAGTGTGTTTTAATATGTTTAAATGTATCAAAAGTAAAACTAAACATTTTTTTAATTTTTCTATCGCAAGTGGGTATGGAATCCATCCCCAGCGATAAAAAGGGGTTCACTGTAGTCCAATTTAAGAGGAAGCAGTCAATCTAATCTGTTATATGCACCATGGAGTGTTTTGAAGCTGATGTCCAAGCCCACTTACAGTATGTTGTCAATTATAACATCCGCCGTCGTAGGCCTTTCCTCCACAGCCACGCCCTGCAGATCAATGACTAAACTGGCCCGGCCTGCCAAGAGACAAGATCAAGTCTATAATACAACCGTCGCTCCATCTTGTTCTGCTGCAGTACATTACCTGCACCCCCATCACCACCCCACCCACTCCCAGCCCCCCCCTTTCCTCACCCTGGAGGGATCTTCATTAATGCCCGGGCTTTACATCAAATACAGTGCACTGGCCTGGTAATGAGATCACAGCCCAAGCAAGGTATGGCCCGATTACAATGCTAAACACGGGCCAATGCCAAGACCTCGACGGGTTGCGACGATGCGCTGAAAAGGACGAAACATGAGAGAAGTGTTACAAATTATCGGTTGTAGTCATTTTTAGTCACTTTATATTGCTCGATAGATTTAATAATATTTTTAAATTTGTTAAGATTATACAACGACGATATTGATTGAATAGAGGCTGGATTTGCACCAAAGACCGACATTCGCTACTAAATGACCTAATCAACTGAAATGGGTTACTTAATACTCCAACAAATCCCATTTGATCAAAATGGTAATGGAACACACTTAGATTGCGCCTCATCTTCATCATATGTTTATAATGTCATATTCCAGAGTGTACACAGGTGCATCAGCACCTGGAAAGGCTAACGTTTTTAGTTTAAAATAACTTACTTTAACCTCCAGGATCTGGGCCAACGGCAAGATGTTTTTTTTTTTTTCTTTTTGCCCCATGTTTAAATCCATCTACTGTACATTGCTACTTGCTACTAGCCTCATCTTAGCTAGCTCGTCTCTCAGGTCCGGCGTCCAAATTTGCAATCTCCCTTTCCTTTATTGCTAGCACGACGTTAACCAGACAAATAATCACATAACTACTTCTGTTCACTCGAATGAACCACGTATGTCGCCCACGTAGATTATGTCACATGTACGGAGACATAAGGGCCATCCAAACAGTCCTCTCTAACAACACTATGCTATGACATGTTCTGACTCTAATTCGCCATTCATTTTCAATGGCCAATTTGCCACTCAATTCGAGTCACGAATCATTCATGCACAACCGTAGAGTATACATATAGTACATTACAAAGTTAATTTCATAATAACCCTACCTTACTCCCCACCCCCACCCATCAAACACTCGGGGGGCAAACACGGGGGAAGCTGTTGAAAGGCTGAACTGATGAAAACTAAGAAAAATCGCACTAATTAAACATTGAGGCCGGGTGCAAAACTTGCATCCCAACTGTGCTTACGGGAGTCGACCCCGCCGGCTTTTACACTTTCATTACAGCGTGCAGCCGAGTGGAACGTTGCATTGTAAGTAAGCAGGCGCCGTAAACAGCATCCATGAACCTGTGGCCAAACAACAGGGACCAACTGAGGCCATGATCAGCACAGAGGGGGGGGCAAAAAAAGTGCTGCCTAAACTTTTTCAACAAGACTCAAATGAGAAAAAGTTAGTTCCTCCCCAGGACACAAACTGTAGAATGTAGTTCAATGGTCCTCGCCTATGGGACAATGTTTAGTTGTATAGCCGCTGTTTCTGAGACCTGCTTCTTATCTGTGTTGCATTGAGCGCAGCAACTTCTGGCACCTGTGAAATGTTATTTCAACAAAGGTTCAACATTTAAAAAATAAATGTACTGACCTCAAAAGCTACTATATATTTTCTGAAGTTTTGGTTGACTCCATGCAACACAGATGTAATGCAGGTCTCAGAAACAGTGCTTGCAACTAAATATTAGCTCAGTGATTCATTAATTTAGAAAATCTAGTTTCCAAGTTCAAACCCAGAAATAGACTGTTCACTGATGCTCGAGGTTGGTCCACTCAGTGCAATACAGAGGTGAAGAATGAAATGGTGTGTAGCTCACTATTGGTCATTATGTTTGTTTTATCTTTCATTAAATATAGCTTAGCTTTCCTATGAAAATGCTTCATATCCGTGTTTTATGAATTTGACCAGAACAGTCATTAGACATCATGGAACACAGATATGAAGCAGCACACAAAAGCAGTACTGAAACTACTAAATATTAATATTAATGTTACATTGAACATGTTGATTTCATGTGAATCACTAAGCTCAAATTTAGCTTTGTCAGCACTGTTTATGAGACCAGTTTCACATCTGTGTTGCATGAGCTCAACCTTAATAACTTCAGAAAATGCAGTTTCTGAGTCCAAATCAATAAATACAGTTTTGAATGGATTCTTGGGCTGGAATAGCAGTTCACTAGTGCCAGAAGTTGGCAATTCAATGCAAAAGAGATCCGAAGCCGTCAGAAACAAACATATTACTTCAGTAATCTTGCTTATTGTACAGTATTGTACTAGCCTTATCTACTTTGTCCATGTGATTTCCCCTTATGCGAGATCAATTTTCAAATCAATAAGATTTTCCTTTTTTTTTTTTTTTTTCCTCCTGGAACTTTCCAAATAGGAACCCTGCTTGGAAAAACACGCCCTCATCGACTTCAGCTACTCGGTCGTGTATTACGTCAGACAAGGATCAAAATCAATACACGTCTTTGTTGTCAATTAATCGGAGGGAGCGACACATCGGTCCTAGCGAGCATCCGTCAAGCCGCTAATGGGATCCCGAGCTTCGTCTTTCATCCGTTGATGAATTCATACGGCTTTCAATTAGGCTCAGCAAACTAACTTATTCATGTCGGCCACAGAGGACAAGCTATACACTCGATAAGGGCAATTGTTTTTCTCTCTCTGTTCTATACACATCATTAGCTTTTAAAATAAGAAAATCAATTCCAGGAATCCATAAAGTAGTCCACAGCGGGGGATTTTGGGGGGCTAAATGCATTCGCAGTGAGTAGGCACACAAAAATATGAGTCAGACCAAGGACTCACACTGCCCCAACGCCCACCTGGTTCATTGCCACCGGCGTCGGGTGTTTAGTTTTTAATGAAGGGCTGAACTGTGAATACGAAGAAACTGCACGGCAATGACCGGCATTGGTTACAGATTAACCAAGGATGAAACAAGACTTGCCACAAAGTGGTTTTCATTTTGTGACTGTTTGTGGTAATCCGACTATTTATTATTATTATTATTATTATCATTATTATTAGTATTATTATTATTATTATTATTATTATTATACTGTACATGTAGGGTTAAGCGATTGACATTGATTTTAGAAAACAAAAGTATTGAAATGAACAGGGGTGTGAAGATTTTCTATATCCATTGTGGCAACTCTACGGGGAATGCATCGCCTCCATTTGCACAGTGTCCGCGGGTAAATACACCAACCGGCCTGTCGCGGCGGCTATCGGGCAGCCATTTGTCATGCCATCAAAACAATGCGCCGGCAAGGACCTGTGGCTGTCATAACCGTTGGCGCGTGAATGACTCGCGCAGGAAACAAGCCTTGTAATTATCCTCTCCACCACTTGTTCCTTCCCGCCGCGTCCCAACATCAGTCACCGAGGTACGGGGGTATTGAATTCTGATAGAATCTCGCCAAACAAAAGCCGCCGTGCTTCACGTGGCGTCTTCACCGGTGATCGTTCCCCCGTCGGAACATTGGATCAAACACCGAGGGGTCCGCTCTTCCTCATATTGGTATTCCAATCATGTGCTGGATGCACGATGAAGCAAGCGACCAATATGTAAGAACAACTGGATTAGACAGCGCTTTCACAGCTGATAGAAGGTATTATGCATTGATTCCTTCCCCGGAGCCGCGGCGGTGTCACATTATCAGCAAAAAGTTAACATAATATGAAAATCCGGCGCACTAAATTGAATGTCAAAACGCGACAAAGACGCCGGGCTCACCTTGGACGGAATGCAAATGCGAGCGGCACACAGATGCATGTCCAAATCTACTTAACGTCGGTGAGTCACCGCCAGCTTGCGCCGACGTTATGAAAAGCAGCAACAGTGACCTTTAGTATGCTAATGCAAACGTGTACGTGGCGATGCCCTACAAGAAGAGACGGGGAGGATAACGATATTTTATTAATACGCCGGCACGGCTGGAAAGCAAACCGAATGTCACTTGACCCGTAAAAAAAAAAAAAGACTGTTGTCATCCAAGCCTGGATAAAAATGTATCTACTTTGAGTATGTGAAAACAGATTTCAAACTTTAATGATGTGTCACATGAACTACTCCGACCAGACACCGTAGCACAGGCTGGCTCGCAACATCTGTCCTGTCCCGTGCTATTTGCTACTTGCATCAGATGATTCTATTTCACCAATCCAACTTGTGATTTCTACAAATTTGACCAATCAAATGGAGCCAAGCAGTCACACAAAAGTGACTGATATTATTGAAACTGTCTGCCTAAAAATGTAGACATTTCATTCTACAAGAACTATACTTAAACTTGAGAAAACACATTTTTTTGGAATGTGACACAGAAATGCCGAAGCTGAGATTCAAACCAGATTCTTAGGAACTGTGAGGCAGAAGTGCTAAACACGATGCAACCGTGCTGCCATGATTTTAGCTTCATCAAATTTAACCAAGGAAGAAAGTCATAGTACATATTTAATCGTTTGTCTCTGGGAATAGAGCAACCAATGAAGCCAAAGACCGCAAAGAGAGCCTTGGGAAAGCGTGTCACGAGCAGTGACTCGGAAGGACTCGGCGTGACGCCGAGGCGGTGCATCCAGTCGTGACCAACGACCATCACGGAAAAGGCCACAAGCGTTCGTCGGGAACTGACCTGCCCTCCGTCCAGGGCGTCGGTGAAAAGTTATATTTGGAATTTGTCAAATTCAGCATACAGATGAGGATGAGGAAGAAGGCAACCGTCCCCTGGGTTAGCCATGCCGCAGCCCGTTAGCACCAACGTGTTCGACTTGAGTGACTTCACTTCCAAGTCGCCAATTTTAGGACTAAAACTAAAGACTAGACTTGACTTTGATGTGTTCAACAATGTACTGTTGTTAAAAGTCGTACATGCACTGTAGTAGCTACTTTTCAACACAAGGGGGCGCACCTCTCATTCGCCCAGGTGAATGCAACCGGTTCTCCTGTCTTCGGCCAACGCCATATCCATTTATCCTGCACCAACCTCTATGATCAACTGAAATTTCCCTCAGACTTGCACTGTAAATATCACTATCAAACCCAGAAAACGTAAGCCATAACATTTGCAATGCTAGCCCAAGGGGACTTTGACGTCAGATTCGGCCAACAGTAGGGGGCGTTGCTACTTAACTCATTCACTCCCAGCCTGTGAAGCAACCCCCTTC
Organism: Festucalex cinctus; assembly: GCF_051991245.1. Classification (NCBI taxonomy): domain Eukaryota; kingdom Metazoa; phylum Chordata; class Actinopteri; order Syngnathiformes; family Syngnathidae; genus Festucalex; species Festucalex cinctus. The sequence continues at coordinate 13,213,367 of NC_135430.1, read as the reverse complement.
ACTCCTGGCTATTTTATTGGATTTTGAAAGGCCCACAGAATATTCAATTCTATTGCTATAAAAACATGGAACCTACCAAAAGAAAGATTAGAGTCTCTTCTTTCATCAGGAAAAAAAAGTATGTCTATCTGTTTCCGTTTTACAACAATTAGCATTAGAATACAGATACGTTTAACAAAATATTCACTATTCCTAAAATATTTTGAAAAAGAGCTTGGTCCTGGCTGATCTCTTATACTCTGCTTCCACCTGCCTGCCGTTTTCTTTCTTTTTTTTTTTTGTAATAACCAAAATTGCTATGAGCCACCTCTTCATGTCGGAAGCTGCCTCAAAACCTTCTGTATGCTCTTGCATAAAACTAAAAATAAAAAACTCCATAAAAAAACATGTAAATACATTTAGGGAGTGAATGACAAAGTATTCAAAAAAACTTTTTTACATGATTTTGGGTTTGAATGAGCTAAAATGTCAGCCTCCATAGATGGCTGCAAACAGGTGGATTAGTTTTCCTAAATCTTCTGAGTCAACTTGAATTTTCTAACTTGGGACTTGCCTGAAACGTCAAGGTTAAAAAGTGAGCCTTGACTTATAACCTGCACATACAGTATGTGATTTACTCCCACGTCTTGTGCTAAGCAGCTCCTCCGCCTGTGCTCATTCGCACGACACATTCATCAAAGAAACATTTAGTCGCACACTGGCTCAGATGCAATTCACACTTGTTTCAGTCAAGGTCCATCACGTACCCCCACCAACCCCCCGGAGTCCTTGTCCAGACAACTTGTAACCTCGGATTACGCCGTGCCAACAGAGCCGTCAAGATAAACGTGAGCGTAGAGAAGGCAGAGGGAGCTGTCAAAAGCGGCTAAAACAGATTACTTTTAAATCATAATGTCACCATCTTCATTCCCGTTGTTGCCGAAAAGAAAAGCAGGGCCCCCGAGCCAGCGAGATAAGGAAGCCGGTTCGGAGGGAAAAACGCGTGCGCCCGACGCTTGCCACGTTCCCCTCAAGTTGCCTGAATATAGACAGAAAAAATAAATAAATCTGTACTTTTCAACATTCAGTCCTTTTTTTTTTTTTTTTTAAAGAAAAATGCCAGGTTTGTCCTTTTAAATTAAACCTAACTGACAACATTCACATTCATTATTCCGAGTCTACGGGCTTTTCTTTCCACTATCAGCTCGGCCTTGCCTGTTGAATTATTCAGAGCCGCTCCATTGTGGTTCTGTGAGGCCACGAAAAAACTGGAAAAAAAATGTCCTACTATAATACCGCATATGTGTCAAAATATTAATACATGCTGGGTTATATTTACTAATTGCAGCTCATTCAGAACGCTGCAGCTCGAGTTCTGACCAAAACAAAAAGATCAGAACATATTACTCCAGTACTTAAGGATTTACACTGGCTCCCTGTCAGCTGTAGAATCGATTTTAAAGTTCTGCTACTCGTCTATAAATCACTAAATGGTTTGGGTCCTGAATATATCCAAGAAATGCTGATTGAGTACAAACCCAGCAGGGCTCTGAGATCCACAGACTTGGGCCAACTAGTGGAACCCAGAGTTCGAAGCAAACATGGTGAAGCTGCATTTAGCTATTATGCTGCACATAGATGGAATAGGCCAACAGAAGTGAAGTCAGCCCCGAGTGTAAATGCTTTCAAATCCAGGTTAAAAACTTTGCTTTTTTCTTATACCTTTGATTAGGGAGTTTTAAACAGCTTTAATTAAGTGGTGTTATTGTTTTTTTGTTTTTTTGTTTTTTTTCCTCTGAATGTTAACTACTGTTTTTTGATGCTTTTGTGTTGTCTTTCCTTGTGTAAAGCACATTGAGTTGCCTTGTGTATGAAATGTGCTATACAAATAAACTTGCCTTGCCTTGCCTTGCCTAAGGCAAATATCACTACAGTTAAAATACTCTGAATAAGTGTTACATTTTGTTTGAAAAGATTAAAAAGCATGCAACACCACATTTGTACCTTTTATCATAAAAAATGAAAATAACTTTTGTTTCATGGATCGAAATGAAATGACAGCCATTATGCATGTTTTAGCAAGTGTTAGCTTATAGTTACTTGAAAAGCATGAAGTCAAAGTGGCTTGGCATTCCCAATGCTTAGGTCGACAACAGCAGAGAGCAAATAAAGTTAGCTTATCAGAGGCTAACACAGTTAGCGCATGCTAATATGCAAATCCAGCATCCAAGATTGTATTTCTGCGTCGGAGAAGGACAAGAGCGGGTCCTGGCCAATTCAACGCTTAAAAGTTTGCATGGCTAAAATAAAAAAATAAAAAATTACTTCCTTTGTTTAAAGGCCCGGCCTGCCGGTTTCACTCAGGAATAGGCACTTTTTAAATACAGGATTTAAACAAACAAACTACTTCTCAATTTACAGATCTGGGCTTCTCTTAACGTCTGTTGGTGATTTTGTCCTAAACCCCCACCCCCCCAGCCTGTATTTTGACATTTTGTGTTTGTGTTGTAAACAGCGGGACGTTTCTGTGGAAAGACAGTGTTTACACCCCTACAGCCAATCACAGAGCGGGGGGTGGCGTGACGCAAACGGGGCCGGGCAATTTGTCGGCTGCGTGACGTCACTCCCGCGGCAATTAGACAGCACGCATGGATTTTTTTTTTTCCACTCACTCACTCACTCACTCACTCACTCACTCACTCACTCACTCACTCACTCACTCACTCACTCACTCACTCACTCACAGAATCTTACATGTGTGAATGAGTGAGTGAAAAAAATAATCAGTTGACTCGGGGGGTGGGGGTTTAGGACAAAATCACCACCAGACATTAACAGAAGCCCAGATCTGTAAATTGCGAAGTAGTTTGTTTGTTTAAATCCTGTATTTAGAAAGTGCTTTTTCCTGAGTGAAACTGGCAGACCGGGCCTTAAGGCATAAAATAAGAAGAAAAATTTCATGCAGCATTTGGCAGCAATTAAGCATAGTTATTGACCACTGAAATGTTGCCAATTTTTGCTGTTTGAAAAACAACATATCTTGGTTAAATGATAACTATCCATCAAACATTTAGCTATGAAAACCATGTCCATTACATCATTTTGCAAATACAGATCAGAAGCTATCACTAATCTGTACATCCAACATCACCCAATGCAGCTTTGCTTAACTCACATGGAGCCACCACTGAATAATTTAAACATGTCCAAATATTTTTGAAATCCACGTATTTTTCTTTTTTGCTACCACACACAGGTGGCGCTGTAGAGCGCACGTCCATTAAAGTCGAAGCTAATTTACTCCTCTTGTCTTTGCCGTGCTCGACACTAATTTGTAACCTATCAAGAGGCCACAAAAGAGAAAGGTAGTTTCCAATTACGCTTCATCAGAGCCACCCATCCCTGCAAATGATCCGTGCGCATCATAAACCTCGGATGCAACCCTAAAACAAGTGTGACCTTTATGCAAATCCCTAAATCAATCAGCGAGGCCGTTAAAGCGTTAACAAGCTCGGGCCGTCCCATCGTTCCCTCGCCCCGGTAAACAGGTCGTTAAAGGGTCTGCCTCAACCTAAAGGGGGTCTCTCGGCCTCGGGTGCCACCGGAGCTCTTAATGATGCGGAAAATTAAAAAGGTTTCGGGTGGAACAGTCAAAGCTTGTTACCTTGTGTGAAGGGCTTGTTCGCCGTTCACCTGCTTTGACGTGCCAAAAGCGGACTTCAGCCAACAAGCAAGGTCTAACAAGGTTTACTATTAGCATTCGAAGCACACAAAAGGATTAAAGGGTCTTTTTCAGTGTAGTGGTGCTACAAATTGTTAAACTGAAGACTGAGCGGGCCTTCTCTGCTGGCCGAAACACTATTCGAAGCACTGACCTACGTTTACAACTGAAATTGGAATATTTGGTCCATGAAATTTATTGAAAGTTATTCCCAACAGTTTATTCTCATCATTTGGCTGCATTGCTTCCAGTATGAGTATATGTATCGTCCAATCAGATTAAAGCCTCTTTGAGTTGCCAAGTCAAGTATAATCTGTCTAAAAAAAAAATGTCAGCATTTTTGCACTGATTCCGAATCTGCCTGTTTTTTTTTTCCTCTAGCACATCAAGGTTTTTCAAAATAATAATAATAATAATAATAATAATAATAATAATATTTAGTTGTTTTTTTTTTTGTTTTTTTGTTTTTTAAATTAAGGGTTAGGTGAAACAACAGATGGACTTTTTTCTGATACTTCATAGATATACTCTGCAATTAAATTACAAACAATTAAAATTAATATATTACATTAAAAAAATATTAAAATTACAACAAAATACCTCAAAAATTCTTAAATTAGCATCAAATGAACATGTCCCCAAACAACATTACTGCATTAACAACTGACATTTAGCAGAAGCTAACATTGTTAGCTAATGCTAATTTGCACATCCAACAAAACAATGCAGCTCTGCTTACCTTTTGATTTTGACTTTAACATGATAGCATGATAGCATGATAGTGGTGTGGGTGTTTCTGGGCGATAACATCTCTGTGTGATATGGTTGCTTGAAAGGGGCCCTGGATCTTCACAGACCCTAGACAAATATATCATGAACAAAGTCCTCAATATGTGGACGGATGTTACAGGATGTAAATCATTTAAACTGTAACAACATTTTCAAAATAGATGAAAGGCGAAAGATTTTTTTGATTGTTTAATTTCACACTTAATGTGTCAGGTAAGCACTCCAGACACATAACTATCTCTTTATAAAAAGTCAATATTCTATGTTGTGTTCCCTTTAAATGAAACGACGCAAAAAAAATAAAAAATTCTGCACGGATATGTATTTTGACTGGACAAACCTTACTAAGGGGCGGCATCTCCCAAGGAAAAACATCAACATCCAGTTGACCCCCAGCCATGTAATATTTACTCTGTATTTCCTTCCCTCACGTCCTACAAGGGTCTCCACACATGCTGGTAATAAGTAGCCACATGCTGGAGGCCAAATGCAGTGTCACGTCTAAATGCCACTTGCCGGTGGTTTAATAAGTACAACAACTGATATAGCGCTCACCGTCCCTGGAGGCCACTTAAAAACTAACAGCCGGCTCCTTTGTCTTTATTTTTTTCCCACCAAAGTTTCAAACGAAGCAATAAAGTAAACACTTTATGGCTTTTTTTTTCTCCAGTGAGGGGAAAAATGACAAGTGTGTCAATATCACAAGCCCTCACGCATTGGTTGAATTCCGAAAGAGAGGGGCCGGATTGTACCGTTGAGGGACGCCAAAGGAGCTCGGCGGTTCCTCTGATTGGTTGCAATGGGAGCGGGGAAATTGCTCGGAAAAAGAGGACCTTTTGCATCGACCTCAATCACTCCGCTTTGCAGCTTCCCGATGTGCCCGTCGGTGTTTCCCCGTATTACTGCCTTGGAATTTACAGGCGGGATTATGAGAAAGATTTACCTTGTGACCTCTGTCCAGTCAGTCATTCTGTAAAAATGTCGAGGCACTTTTCTACGGCATTCCTGGCAAATTGGCACATAAGAGGTAGAGCCGGGATTTTGTTGCCTCTGATAGTTAGCTGATGCGGGTTACTCTATTCGTACAATTAGATGCGTGAAACCAACTATTGCTTTCATTTGAGACTTGGTGGTTTCAATTCCGATACCACGTGAGAATCTAGAAAATTTGCGCAGCCACTTACAAACAATTGAGCCTAAAATGAGATTTTGGGGATTTTCCTCTCCAAACTTTGAGTAAACCATCGGTGTCCACAATGTTAAATCGGCGCAACATTTACAATAATGAATCGTTACATATTTGGTCAAGACCAAGTGATAGGGGCGTGAAATGGAAAAGTCATTCAGGAAGTAAATTAAATCTTGCACTGATATCTGATATAAATACATAAATAACTACATTAGCAGACTGTTCTGGTTTGCTACGTACTTTTGAAATCACTTTTGCTTTTAGTAGAACATCACATAAACAACATCGTGTTTGAAGTAGCTGCCAAAAAACACGTTTTCCCATTTTCCCACCTTTGTCCATTTCACTAATATTGGCCATTTGGAAAAAATAAAAAGCTGTGAATGGACTCACGCACTTAATAGGTGTCGTAAGATCCTGCCGTACTAAAAGCATCATGGGGCACATTCGGCAAAACTCAAAGCATCAAGGTCCTGAAGACTGCGGACAATCCACTGGCTTGGCAAAGAAAAGCTTCTATCATGGAAGGAAAGTGAAAGTAATAGCCGTGAGCCTTTTCTTGCTCAAAGCACATTGTTGATCTTGTCAGAATATCATATTTCACAGATTTAGGCCTCTTTAATTAAAACCCTATTAGCTGCATGGTGTTGGGATTGCACATAAAAGACAAACTACCTGCATGCTCTTTTCGCTAAGTGAGGAAAACAGCGTCATGTTTGATAAAAACGCTTCTTTAGACTGACTGACCTTCAGCAAGATGTGTACGTGTGTTATCTGACAGAGAGTTTCCTGTATACATCCAGAACATCAATTCCCTTGATAGTGTAAGTACTGTGCTTCCTCTGTCTTTTTAATGTTTGTTCCATTGGGAGCCGATGCCATCATTGCAAGATGAGAAAGAAACGTGTCATCCAAATGTGACCTAAACGTCCTACCGGAGGGAATCGACATCGTCCACCAGAGCCGCCTTTACTGTGTCTTTCTTATTATGGCATATGGTCATTTGGTGCCCAACAAATTCTGCCTGACAACAAGCATTACATAACGTCAAAGAATCCCATGCAATACAGTTGAAAAACGTTCACATTTTGTCGTTTCTCAATGTGGTATAAAATAGCTGGTATATTTTCAGAGATAATTTGGAAAATGACCATGAGTGCTTCAAATTCTGCCTGGCAATAAGAATTTCACTATACAACATGATGTCACCATTGTTGGACATTGATTCATCATGGGTTGCGAAGTGGCAGAAAATTGGGATTTTGAAACATCCTGCAAACTTCCCATGTCCTATCCGCCTGACTACCAGTAAAAAAAAGATAAATAAATAAAAAAAATAAAAATAAAAAAAAATATATATATACATATATATATTGGTATTCCCCAATCTTTGTGAAGTAACTGTAATACTGAAAAATATTTTTTTGAAAAAAAAAAAGGCTTCATTTTTAAACTATGATATGTCCACTACAGAGGACATTTTTTTTAAACTTAAATGTTAGGCTCAAATACAGTTAAAATAATTCAAACAATACTATGTGTTCTTAAGAGTCTTATAGAAAACATGCTAACAACATTTAAAGCCTAAATTTGTTCAATAAAAAGTGTTATACAGTACATTTACTCTTCCTCTTCCCTAAAAAGTGCTTGCACTGAGGGAAGCCATTTTTTATTTTTTTTTTATGATACAATCAAAGGTAGCAAAGCCCCTACACATTTGGTATCATTGGAAAGCTCCGAATGTCCTCTATAGAGCACAAAAGGAGGTAATTCAATCGTATGCACTGGGTGGGGGATATTCAGGTTTAAAAAGGTCCACTACAGAGGACAAATTTGAATTGTTGGTAGTCAGGAGGATATCTCTCTTTTTTTTTTTTAACCAATTCTGCCTAGTGACATGTGATGTCACCACAAAAAAAAAATCCTGAGCAATACTGTTTATGGCAGATGCGAAATCATGTAAAATGTTTTGTAAATTTCTGGAAACATCTGGGAACAATGTTACCGTACACACATTATATCTGACAGACTTTCTGTAGGTGCTGCTGTTTCTGTTACAAAATGGTGCTAAAAGTCTAAGATGACCGACAAATTAACATTCGGATTGGATCAAGTAGTCTAAAGGGTGTGTCCACTACAGTAACTGAGGTTTGAATCAAATGGTAGAAACGGCAACATAAGCAAAAAAAATCCGCCATTCCGGTTATCTAATTGGAAATGTGTTAGGCAGCCATGTCTAATAAATGTTGCATTAATGCAAAGAAAATGTTATGATCAAACAGTGTGTCGTTGTGGCGCGAACAAAGACAAGGGCTGACTGACACCTTGATTTTACTGCTCTAGTTGAAATAACTCCCACTGTAACGCACATCTGCTGCTACATCACTCGCTTGCTTTTGTGCTCTTGATATTTGAGCGGTGGGTGTGATAGGAAATCTCTCTCATCCACTTCCACCATCCGGAGTAGCCCCCCCCCCCCCCCCCCCCCCCCCCCGACTCCCTTCCTCCACCTTATGTTCAAATGGAGAGCTGCGAGGGAGGCACGGAGGGGAGAGTGGCGGGGCCACGGCTGCTTCCATCACTTATCCACCACTCATGCATGATTGAGAGGCTTGTGCAAGCTTGAAGGACTGCATCATTTATACTGGGCTCCTTCAAAAATCAAGAGGCGAGCGACAGCTAGTTAATATTGACAGAGCAAGGGGAAAAAAAATTAAAAGGCAAGAGCAGGTAGAGCCTAAATAAAGCCCAAGTTGATCCCTTCTGCTTTCCCGATTCTCCCGCACCAATCGTTCACGCGGAAGCTCCCGTGGAAACGGAGCAAAGAGAATCCAGGGATTCGGAGCTGCTATTAGACTGACAAAATGATCCATCACAGCAGCTGCTTGGGAAGGAATAGGAAATTAAAGATGGTGAGAAAAAGCTATTTTGGGTGGAATGTGGTTTTCCGACCACTGTTCTCAACCTCCCTCATTCCGAAGTATGTCACAACTACAGAGTCCATGGCTCATCTAAACTCAACTTAACATGTTTACTGAACAAGTTGAAGATTTACGATTCCTTTCAGTGACTTTTTCTAATTACATGACACAACACAGGATAATTGCTAAGCACAGAATTTAGAGAAGTTTTTCACAAGGAAGGGAAAATGCTTAAATTGGTAAATTAACTGGCTATATTTCCCATTTCAGATGAAAATTACTGACTCCTATCTTAGCCAAACTAACCGACACACAGAAGAATTTGCCATCTGAAATATTGGACAGGTTTAACATTCACGATTATCTGCAAAGTGTAAAAATATTTGGATTTTGGAATTTTTCGGATCACACCTCACGACAGGATAATTGATATTTAACTCATGTGCTCCAAAAAAAAAAAGTATTAAAACGTATTTTAAATACTGTCATGGTCCCATTTTTTTAAAATGTTTTTTATGCTAAAGCATACAGAAGGCTTTGATGCAGCCTCTGACCTGAAGAGGTCGCTTAAAGCAATGGTACTTATTGCAAAACACGGCCAGCTGGCGGCAGCTGAGTATAAGAGATCAACTGGAGCCATGTTGCAAAAAGCGCTTTTCCACATTGTTTTCAACAGGTTTGGGAATAATAATGAAAATTAGCTATATTCTAATGCTAAATGCTGCAAAACGGAAACAGATACAAATATAGTTTTTTTTTTCTGATGAAAAAAAGAGACTACAATTTCTTTTGGTAGGTTGCATGTTTTTATAGCAATAGAACACAATATTTTGTGGGCCTTGCAAAATCAGTCAAAATCCAGTAAAACAGTCGGGAGCGAAGGGGCTTGCTTCAGTGAAAATGTCTGGGAGGGAATGAATTAAATTAGGGCATCCACCAAACTAAGGGGTGCATTCATCCAGTGAGTAAACAATGATAGTGATCTAGAAATTGAGCCTCCTGTACAGCGCACCCATTGATGCATATTCACAATTCAGTAAACGTTGTTTGCCAAAATGCATCACACAAAAAACATCTGACAACGGATCAAAAAAATGCAAACATGGACTACAGCAGTGCTATTAAAGACCAAAAAAGCAGAGGTGGCATATGTTGACAAGTGAACACACTTTAAAAGCTTTGCTCTCATTATCCTCATTGACGTGATGAAAAGACGCTTTGCAATCCGACTTCTGAACAAAGCAAAGAGAGAAAATATTGACCATGTATGCGTCTGATAACTGCTAGATCCGTTAAGTCGCTGGTCTAATCAAGGGGTGTCAAAACTGTTTTCATAACGGGCCGCGTCAAAGTTAAGGTTGACTCAAACTCAAGGCCCACATGCCAGATTGGGCCATCAGTGACATCTCAACTTCTCTTCAAATCGAGTTATCTGTCAAGCGAAAAAATGTTTCGAGAAGAGATAGGACAAGCACTTTGATAATAATGTAAGAAACAATTTGATTTTTTAAAAATGCATGCATGGAGACACTTCAAATATAACCTGATGGCTGCTTCTGAGAAGTGTTTTTAAAAGATAATAAGCACAGTTATTGTTTCACTTATCTGACATTCCTAAAACGATGACAAACTATTGGTGTTGCACTCCAAAAAAAACGCTCTTAAGTTAAATTTCAACGTCATGAAACCTGGAATTGTGTTTCATCACCTCACCAAATGAAAAGCAAAAGATTTTAAATCCAAGGTACATACATACTGAACTCTGATTTTTACATTACACCCATAACGATGATACATTTATGTGGTTCCCGAGTAATAACCGGCCCCCTGAGGGCAACCTTAACTACACCGTGGCCCGTGATGAAAACAACCCGTGATCTAAGGAGTGCTTGCGGAAAAGCACCTTAAGTAGTGTTTCCAAATTTTGCTCCTACTTGTCCACTATCAAGTGATGTGGTAATTGGATGACCTGATTAATGACTGGAAGCAGTAGAGAGCCATTTCCGCCAGCTCCACTTATCCTTGAAAGGAGGAGAGAACTGTCCAGAACATTACAGTTGCAGAATCCCGAGATTTATCATGTTAAACCGTTGAACGCCCTCCAACCCTCAGAGCGAGAGACACCGATCACTCAACTCTGCTTTTTTTTTTTTTTTTTGGGTTGTTTTTCTAGAAGCTCTCTTCTTCTTCCCAGAGATGCAAAGCTTGCACCTGTCAGTCACAGCTAACAGTGGCAGTTTGATGCCTTTAAAAGTGCAACACTGCGCTGTGATAGGAAGCCCACGCTCAGGTTCTGGCTGTTCGCCCGTCGGCTTTCCGGTGGGAAACGGAGGCCATTGCTGTGTTTACTGTTTCCACTTTGAAGCCTTTGCTCACACTCTGCCGATCCCTCAAGACTCGGAACAACAATGGAGGAGACATCCGACGGCTTTTTTTCCTCTCATGAACAGGAAGCATGAATCAATACGTGTTTTCCCAGTTTGTTACGTGCGCGCACTGACATAATGTAACGAAGGTCACAAAGATGAAAGTTTCTGAGAATAAAACTTGAGGTCAATGGAAGTCTGTATGAATGTTGACAGGGACATTTTGAGTTGTAAAAACCAAAGTTCCACAGCCACTTTTTAAAGTGGTTCATTCGTGAGAATGAAGAACTGAATAGACTGAACTCAATTGCGCGGTCCTTTGTGGCCTGATTGCTTGTGATTGATCTGTCACAAGTCAAGACAGTGGGGGGAAAAAATAGAGCAGGTTAACCAATTTCCTCTTCTCACCGCCAAGGGACTCATCTTGAGGCAGAAAATTTGTCTAAAAGATCTTTGCAAATGCAAATGAAGGCAGCTTCGGGTGAACCCTGACGTCCGTTGGGATGCTATGATATGCAAAACATCCTCAAGCAGGAATATGGAGAGTCGGTTCCATAAATCAGCGTGAAGTCCCGTCATGTGGAATCCCCGAGAGGGAAGCTGACGAGGGGTTTGGCCGGGAAACGACTGGTCGACACCAAGAGGACGACTTGCACCCGCAACCGGCTGCAGGAGAGAGTCTTTGAAGGGCAGCGAGGACAGTAATAAATAGAGTTAAAAGGGGATGAATAAAATATAGAGGGTGGAATTGTTCCTTGCAAAGCAATCAGGAGTGGGACCGTCCCCTTCAATGGCCCGCCAATTCCAAAGATTCAAAGCATGAGGTCCGACCCCAGCATCCTCAAGGGACCTGTCCTTCAGTGCCTGTGATAAGACCGCTGTACTGGAATCAACAGTTGGATGTAACAAAACAAGTCGAAAAATCGGATAAATTAATGCTGTGATTCTCTTGAATCTGCCTTTAATACCCTGATCATAAGTGGCATAGAAAATGTGGCACTGTCAAACCTAGAGCAGTCAAGTACTTTAATTACACTGTCAAGTACTGCAAAAAGCCTCAGTGAGAGCTTTGCGGCTCTTTCATTTGAAGTACTGTGGCAACATGACAACTGTGACACGTTTGGGAACTTTTTCTTGTCCGAACTCGGAAATTCTTTGTGATTGCTTGCGTCAGCCTTGATTTTCAAGGACTTACCAGCAAAGTAGGTCCTTTATTGTATCATTGGTAAGAACGGCTTCAGATGGTCACCAGTGCTTCCCAATATCTGACCTATAGAGAACACTACTGTGCCACATTTTGAGGTGTCTTGAGAAAATTCTCCATTGTGGCTATTTTTCTAAATCACTGGACAAAAAAACTAGAAGAATATAAACCTCCACAGGAACTGAGACCATTTAAGAACCAATATCTACCTTTTGTTGTTCAGTTATCATAGAAATACTGTAGTTCATGTTTGAATCATTCACTGCCATAGACGGTAATAGACGTCAAAGTGGCGGTGAATGAGTTAATACACCTCACATAGACACAAAGTCTTCAACTGCACTCACACTATTTGCTATCCGGGAAATATCATTTAACATCTGGCCAAAATGCATTTGTAGCCCACCCACATACACCTTACATGCGTGTCGTTAGCCTTTACCGAGTGACCCTGGTTCATCCTGATAGATCATTTACGGACTGGGATGGATTGCGCTTCCGCCTCCAAGCCTAACTACTGCACATTCTCTCTCAAATTCCTGAATGCATCGTTCATTTGCATTCACCTGCACGCACCTTGCTCGTTAGCAGCAGTTGGGTTGCCACCCCGACATGCCCCCAAGGGACTCGGATGATCCTGTAGCTATTTGTTACTAATGCAACACATCCCAGATTGGCTCCATTTGAGCCTTCTTGCAAGATTACTGTGAAAAAAAAATGTACTTATACTTTGTAATGGAAAGGTGAAAATTGGTGTGGCAGACTTGAAGAGTAAAAGGTGCAAAAAGACATTGAGCAAATAATGAGTGGCAATATGTGTTAAATGGTAAGTAACGGTTTTATTCTGAGATGTTTAAAACCTTACGGTGTGTGAATTATGAAAGCCTGAGTCAAGATTTTTTCTTTTGTCTCCTCTCGTGCAAAAGTTAGCAAAGCATCAAGGCACAGCGGCACATGACACTGCATGCGGATGTATTTGGTCTTCCGCGTGCAGCACGCATCGTGTCGCGCTCGAGTTAAACGCCCCAATGAAACGCTTCAAACAATGGCACCGGCCAAATATATGCTGAACTCTATATTTACCTCCTCCAAGGCAGTTACATGTTTAGTGCTGTGGTGTTTTGTTTGTTTTTCCAGTAAATAATGCATGAAATTCTAATGATTAAAAAAGATTATGCAGGAGATTGGCACATATGAGAATATGCAGTTTGTTGTGAAGCGGCTAAGAAAATGAATGGATGGGAGGATTTTTAGGCCTTGGTGGAGGTCTGAGCTCTACAATACCTTCAAAAATGGAAAATGGTTTGGAAAAAAGTTACATTTTGCGAACAAGTCTTGTTTATATAGCCCAATAATAAAGCAAATGGCTGCTAACTAGGGAGTTGAACCAACTAGCTGACTTTACTGACATTGGTCACTTTATTGATGACCAATCATCATCCCAATGACGAATTTATCGGTTCGGAAAATCGATGGATGGATTCATAATAATTCAATTTTTGCACAAAATCCGACTAAATAACTGTCTGACGTTTACATTCATATCAATCCAATATTTGTCATTGTGCAAATAACATGGTTAAAAACAACAACGAGATAACGTTATGATCACCAAATACTGCCATAGTGTGTCTATAAAGTGCATTAGTGCATATGGAATGTCTAGAAAAACCGAGCAGAAGTAAACTGCATTAATCACATATCACAGTAATAACCATGCAAATATCCAATCTAATTCCGTTATTAAAGTGTATGGAAATCCTTTCACTAGATTTTTTAGTCTTTTTTTTTTTCACCCATTTACATTGCCTTACTATATTCTAATGACAAGCGAACAGGATCCTCCTATCCTCATTTTAATGGACATCCAACTTGACTCAATTTGAAGATCGCAAAAAAAATGCACGCTTGGATGAAAACGGAGGCCACAAGGGGCAACTTGCCCACAGCCTCTAAAGCCTCAACTGTGAACTGAGCGACATGGCGCATCAACCAGGCTCTGGAAAAACAAACTTCAGCTTCAGCCCTGCAGCTGTGCAGCCAGGAACCTCCGCAGAAAAATCAAGGAAGCCGTCAACCGGCCGACTGGATTGCTATCAAACACAAACAAACTCGTCAGCCTGAGGAAAGAAAAGATCCATCTTGCTCCTCGGCCCTGCCATGCTGTTTTTCTTTCAGTAGGTTAATGCTTTATGGTGCCTGCGTCGGGAGTGTAAGTATGTGGGCCTTTGATCCACTGGAAACCCACCAGAGATGCAAAGCCAGAAAAAAAAAACCCTTAGGAGGTTTCCATGTTATCCAGCTTTTCTCATTTTATAGTTTCTGTAGGTAAGCAACCCTGATTCATCCACTTTAGTTATGGTCGCTCACCCTTCAGGCAACAACTTGACTTCTTAGTAGTGGAAATAGCGGTTTGATTGCTTGTGGTTTTTCTTTCTAAATCACTGCGGCGAATGAGGTCCACGGGCGAGCAATTTATCAACAACCTGGAGGGGTCAGTAAACACCCAGTGAGTTGTGGTGATTCTGCATTAGGGTTTTCCATTCTTTTCAATAGGGGAGTTTGTACTTAATACTGAGTACAAAAGCAATTTAGATGATTTTCCAGAAAACTTTTGTCTTCACAACCAAAGTACACTTTGGCTTGACTTAAAAGTATCATTTGTTCTGTGAACTCGGTCATGACTCAGAAAACTTGTCAAGGAGTATCCGAGAAACACAAAAAATAAAGACCAAGCGAGGGAGACAGAACGGGAAGTCTGACGGTTCGTTATTTAACCACAAAGGTTTGCTAGAGAGGAAACTTGAGCAAGGAGGGGGGAAAAAATAAGGCCCAATCTATGCTCATTTAAAAGGGAAACCTGGAAAAAAGGAAGAATTTTGCCTGAATCCCCTCAAAATCAAACACAATCATACCAAAAATGGCAGCCTACCTCTGCGTCTGACAGTAACCTCCTCGTGAAATTTTGTGTGCCGAGTCATATTCCATAATTCTATTTACCGAAGTTTCGAACTGAAATGGCCACCTTCCTGTTCAATTTCATTTTGATGAATCTTGTCATCTCAGCCATTTTTTGTGTCTCAGTGAAACAAGTTTCAGGTGGTGTCATCTTCAAGGACCCACGTTTTCCATCAGGATACAAACAGTTGCAAAAATTGGGAAGGTTTTGGGCGTATTGGGGACCTGAGAAAGGTGATTAATTCTGAGTAACCCAATTTCAGTGAAACTGGTGTCTGAGGCTAACTTTTTCTAAGCTTCCAGGGACCTGAGCCAAAATGGCCTTCGGGCTGCCTGGTGCTAACTATAGCATTGTTGGCTCCACTGAATACAGCTTCCCTATTCTGTGCTACTTGAATGCATCAACTGTACAATAGAGCTGCATGTTGAAACTAGCATCTGATGAACAAAAGCTGCATATCCCTCAGCGAGAGCGCTCCGTTGCAAGGGGTTAAAACAATATCCGCAGCGATAACTTCAACGCTGAATGGGAGTGTGAGATTTGCTGCGGTGATTATTCCGTCAGACGCCGCCGCCGCCACTTTGATGCGTGATCATACTGTCGATGGCTCGGGGAGCGCACAGATAAAATGGCAGCTCCGTATTCGCGCCACCCACACTCGCTCGCATCTACGCAGCGCTCTAATCCCCAAACTGTTTGCCTTACATGCTGGAGTAAAGAAAAAAAAAAGTGTGCTGGAAATGTCAAGGCGGCTTTGAAAGCAAACCGGGTCGCTCCAGGTGCCCGCGGGGGTCGTGGAAAGCGGAACGAGGTGCCTCCCTAGCGGGGATGGACGTTTGTCAAACATCATTGTTTTCACGTCACCCGTCCTGTCGTGTCCTGTTCTCACTTTCTCGGGCCAGGAGGAACGAAAGAGGCCGCAGAGGTGTGGAAACACACTGACAAACACCAGATCACGCAAGTCACCTGACATGCAAGTCACAGGCAAAAAGTGCTCTCTCGCATGCAAAGTTTGTAGGCCAGAATGTGAGCCCAGCATGGTTAAAAAATGATTTTTGAGTTTTAAAATAAATGCAACATCAAAGGTCATTTTTGGGTGACATGTGCCAACTCCCATTCCCTTCCAGCCATTTTCACTGGCGACTGTTTTACTGGATTTTCACTGATTTTGCACGGCCCACAGAATATTGTGTTCTATTGCTATAAAAACATTGAACCTACCAAAGGAAAGATTAGAGTCTCTTCTTTTATCAGGAAAAGTATATTTGTATGTTTCCATTTTGCAACAATTAGCATTAAAATATAGTTAACTTTCACAATTATTCACAAACCTGTTGAAAACACTGGCAAAAAGAGCTTGTTGTAACATGGCCTTGGCTGATCTCTTATACTCTGCTGCCACCAGCTGGCCGTTTTTTGTAATTACCATTGCTTTATGTATCCTCTTCAGGTCAGAAACTGCATCAAAGCCTTTTGTATGCTCTTGCATAAAAAAAACAAAAAAACAAAAAAAAAACATATACATATATACATATGGTTTTGGCAAGTAAGGACAAAGTATTAAAAAACCTATTTGTACATTTTTGGGTTTGAATGACCCCTAGATCAGGGGTTCCCAAACTAAATCCAGAGTTTAGAATTTTTTCAAAAGATCCCTCATCATCATTTCACTAATTCAACGAGAGTTTGTGAACTACTGCTCTTGTTGAATCTCTAATTTATGACATACAAAGTCAACAAAGTCATGGCCAAAGAAGAAACATTAAGGTCATAGAGTACCCGAAGTCAGATAATGTCACTGATAGTGTAGCGGTACACTCGCCTGATTTCAGTGCAGTCAGTTTAGATTCAGTTCCCACTCAGCCATTAGATTTCTTGCACTATCGTCAGGCTTTGATGGCGTCATACAGCAGTTCTATTTTAATAGTGAACACAGTACTGCCAGGTGCTCATTATAGATCCCCAATGGAGTGCAATCAAAGAGGTTGAGTCCAGGAAGTTCACCACGGGGGAGGAGGAGGAACAAGTGACTTTGCCCCAAATAAAGCACAACCTCGCGATTAGAATGTCAACGACGAGTCCCCGCCGTGCCACCCACTTTGCGCTCTCCTCTCAACGATGGCTCCACATCACTTCCAATCAAGGAACCCAACAAACAAATTTCTGAGCGGCCTTGACGTCAATTGCTCTCCTGCTCGGCGGTGGTTTGGAATCGATCGGCCTGGCGGTGACGCTAGCCGCCAAAGCACAGACGGCTTCATGGAGGAACATTACTAGACACGGCATTCTGTGCATAGGATGTTGGCATATTGCGGGGGAGGGGAACCTTTTTCCTCTCAGTTCTCTTTTTCACTTATTTCTCTAAAGGTCATGCTAAATTTATGAAAAAAATATGATGCCATAATAAATGCATCCATTTTGTATACCGCTAATCATCTCTAGGGTCGCAGTGAGCTGGATCTTACCCCAGCTGACATTGGGCAGGAGGCAGGTTAAACCCTGAAGGCAACCTGGAGGCAATCGCAGGCACAATGAATAACATGTTGAAGTCTGTCGACTGCATCATGTGTAATGCAAACACCCAAACTATCGCATATACTGTATGATAACCAGAACAGGTCTACCCAGGTGGGGTGTGAAGACCATTAGTCAATAGAGTCTACGGGAATATTTTGAAAATTGAGGTCCTAAAGCCAGTTTCACTACTATCCATTTATTTTCTCAGTTTGTGGGTTAGCTCGAGCCAATCCAAGGTGACTTTGGGTGAGAGGCAAGGTACACCCTGGACTGGTCACCTGCCAATTGCAGAGAACATATGGACTACCAATCTCACTCATAATAACACCTATGGACAATTAACTAGTGCTGTCAACTACTCAATCGACTAATCAACTAATTGGATTAATTTTCATTCTGTATTAAAGCATATTAGAAAATATTTTTTTCCCCTTGATCACCGTTTATTAACTCATTCGCCATTTTCACTGAAGCAACTCCCTTCGCTCCCAGCTGTTTTACTGGATTTTGACTAATTTTGCAAGGCCCACAGAATATTGGTTCTATTGCTATAAAAACCCACCAAAAGAAAGATTACAGTCTCTTCTTTCATCAGGGGAAAAAAAAAAAAGTATATTCGTATCTGTTTCTGTTTGCAGCAACTAGAATTAGAATATAGCTTGTTTTATCATTATTCACAAGCCTGTTCAAAAAACTGGGGAAAAGAGCTTGTCGCAACATGGCCCTGGTTGATCTCTTATACTTTGCTGCCAACTGCTGGCCATTTTTTGTAATAACTACCATTGCTTTAAGCGACCTCTTCAGGTCAGAGGCTGCATCAAAGCTTTCTGTATGCTCTGGCATAATAAAAAAAAAAAATCATATAAACACGTTTTTGGGACTATAACAACATTCAAAATAGAACGTTTTTATATGTTTTTGGGAGCAAATGAGTTAATCAGTGATTGGTGTTTATTTCGTAGTTTGTATCCGTACAGTGATTAAAATAAGGGGGGCGGTTGATGTTGCACTATGTTACCGATTGGGTCGTTGTTTTGTAAAATGTTTGCAAATGTCTTATTTTGATTAAACACAGAAGATAATCTGTCTTCTTTCATGAATGACTACAGAAATAAGTGAACAATTACCGTTATGCTTTCGTAAAAAATGGCTCCAAACGATTACTCGATTATTAAAATAGTTGATTAATTTGATAATTGATTACTCGATTAATTCTGACAGCTCTACAATTAACCTAATGTGGTTGTTGGGGAGAAGAAGCAGGAAGACTCGAGATTTTAGGGTGGACTTGGGTCCTTGGACTTTGTCCAGTTTCTTAGAAAGACATGTATTGATGCCATAATCAAAATGTTCTCATCATTTTAACTGCAGATTTGGAATTTTCATATATAGTAATGAATCATTTGTTTGAGAGCCTATGTGTGGAAATTCATCAGTTTTTGCAAGTTTATGTGCCCCTGGTGAAAATGTATGTACACCACCCACCTAAAAATCACTCAGTATTGCCTACAGGGAATGTTTGAAAATAAAAATAGTGATGGACGTCATGACAGGGCATACAAAAAAAAAAAAAAAAGTCTCAAGGCAGATGTGTAAAAAAAACAGCAAGGTAGCCATTTTGGTTTGAAATAGCCATTTTTGGGTGAATTCCACAGCTTGTACTCGACAAATGGCAACTCTCAGTTATGAAACATTTTAACACGGGGGTCTAAATTTGATGACGATGTTGACGATTTGCTATGAAAAGGTGTGCAGGGAGGTAGAATGGCATCCATGCCGTGAATTATTCTGCATGTGTGCTCTCTCTAGTAACATGGTAACTATTACGTGTTTTCCAGGTGGGAACATTCCCCCTGCCGAGAAAAGTGTTGTCATTGTTAGATTACCCCAGAGGGGAGTAAAACACAGAGGGTACTCACAACAAGTTCCCAGAATTGTGAGAAAAGGCAACATTAAAAAAATAAAATAAAATAAAATAAAAATCTCTGCTTCCTTACTTTGGCATCTATCCCTGGATGCCAACTTGGAGAGTATTGCTTTGTTCTTATTCTCGTCTTTTACCCATGAAAACACAGGAAATTAGCTTATCGCCACTTTGTGTATATTTATAAACCGTACGGGGGGGAGAGGGTGTAATTTCTTGGCAGTATTTAAAAAGTAAAAACATGCTTTTGGATTGTCATATTGGAAAGGGACAAATTGTTGCATCCTTGCACCCAAACTCAATTGGGAGGCCTTGACTAATATATGCACTTTTCATTATTAAGCCACGTATCTGCAAAATGAGAGCGTATGGAGGTAAATTGAGGTGAGTCATTCCTGCGGTTGGCTTATTAGCAAGGACCCAAAGCAATCTATTATAAAAGACAGCGCGGCTATCTGTAATAGTCTCCAATAAAAGGAATGGAATAAGGTCTTTGTCAGCAGATAGGGCATGTGTCGGCTTCCTTCACAGCTGACGCTTTCCTTAGAGATAAAAAAAAAAAGAAAGAAAAAAAAAATCAGCAAAGATGGCAAACGGGATCTTTATGAGGCAAATTAGGCCGTCGCTGATAATTGCTTTTCTCAATGTCGTGTAAGTGCTGTTTGAATTAGCGCCGGGCATTCAGGGAGCTGATTAGTTGGCATCGCTGCGGCTCTCAATCAGATCTTTGGATTGGGACCATCGCCACCGCTTGGCTCCGTATTTCGGACCTTAGGTAATACGGCAAACTTATACACCTGGAACATTGTAATGACAGTAGGGCCATAATATATTTAGGAAAAAAATCTGACGAAACTCGAGATAAATGTGGTCCTAATTTTCAGTTTAGCTGCTTTATGTAATGTATTCGTTGTGCTAGCGAGAGGAGCTAAGAGGAAGAGCTGCCGAGATGCGACATGTCGCAATCATATCAGACTTTTTATTCATTTCAATTTCGCAGATGGCTTCTTATGTTTAGCGTAGTGGTTTCGATATATAGTTATATTAGTAAACTATCTTGCCCCTGTTCATTGCTTATTATATCATGCGGAAACGGATTAGGGCCAGTGAAAAGAGAGAAAAAAAGTGAGAATATTCACTTAAAAGTAATTCTGAATTATTCTAGAATTCTCACTTTAATTAAAGTCAGAATTTTGACTTTCATCCCAATTCTGACTTTAAAGTGAGAACTCTGAATTTATTCTCAGAATCTTACTTTATTCTTAGAATTCTCACTTTAAAATCAGAATTTTGACCTTAAAGTGAGAATTCTAACTTCAACTCAGAATAAAGCTAGCTATCGTCTGATTCCGTCTGATTCCACATTACTGAGAGTATCTGCACAATTTAACGTTTAATATCAACTTTTAAGTATCACTTTCCACGCCCACTTCCATACATATAACTTATCATTAGGGGTGTGAATTGCCTAGTACCTGACGATTCGATTCGTATCACGATTCACAGGTCACGATTCGATTCGATACCGATTAATCCCGATACGAATTTATAAGTCGATTGTTGCGATTTTTTTTCATTCAAATTTAGAAAATACTAATCAGTACGCTTGTAGAGTGTAAGATTTATATGAAAATGTATTATTTATTTATCTGAAATTTCAGTCTTATAGAGGTTGTAATCTGTTTCATGTTTGAACAGCATTAAAATAAAATATTAAGGCTTAATGTTCCGTTCATATAACATTCTTCCATGCTCAAGGTGTAAATCCTAAAAAAAAAAAAAAATCGATTCTGCCGATTATTGAATCGATTCGAGAATCGCGCGATGTAGTATCGCGATATATCGCCGAATCGATTTTTTTTTTAACACCCCTACTTATCATCATTACCAGGTGTCTTACACTGCTCGGTGCCACAGTTGGTAAAGTCAAGTGTGTTGTCCAGTAACCAGGAGGTCATAAATTCATAATTTATCTCTCAATTTACTTCAAAAGCATTCCACATGCACTCAAATTTTAGCATTCAGCTTTCAGCATTCCCACGCAATTTCTCCAGAAATTGCACTTAGTCTAGTTAATTGTACTATTGCAAGGAGCTGCAGTTAATTTCTTTAAATTCAACATCTGTCGCAGTCTCTATGTTTTGAGTCCAAAGTGTCGTATAGATTCAGAGAGACGAGCTCTGCTTCTTTTTTTAATTAGCGGCCCAGCGGACTTCACCCCACCTCATCATTCCATCTGAACTCCAGGCCTCGCCATTAATTAACTCGGCGGAGTTGTCACCGAACTTCATTTCCTTGTCGCGCACCTCCGGGCGACTTCACAACACACTTTGGCCTGCGCAAATATCCAAGCTGTGACATATGGGAAATGTCCCGCCGGAGCTTTTTGGGTTTTTTTGACGCTCCATTTTTTTCCCATCTTCTTCTGTATGCTTTATAACTTGCGCCTCCCTCGCTAGCCAAGCCATTACGGATTTAATTGTTCTTTTGAACTGCCAGCTAGTGGCACGCTGCCCTCACTCACTGTTTCCATGCAACTGTCAAGAGGATCTCCATTCTGCCTGTGAAGTATCACATGGGCAGCGTTGGAGGCAACAGAGGAAGAAACTGGCCAACTCTAGTTTTGGATCAAATTATACGACCGTTGCAAAAATTTTTACCAAGCAACTTTATTCGCTGAATTAAATTCTGTTTTTCCTTCCATATCATCAAGTGACACATTTTAGTGGTTTCATTTGGCCATAAACATGTTCTTTGTTTCATGTTTTGGCCGCTGTCAAAGTCGTAATGAAGTCATAATTCATTTACAGTTCAACACAATCCGTTTGTAAATGGGAGTATTATGTTGTCGTTTTTACATGAATATAGTCGAATATTACAAACAGCAAGGTATGCCTGCGAGGATTTTCAGCAAACAATGCACTTTTGTATTATAATATTGATCATTTATGGTAATGTTTTGACATTATTCACATAATGTAAAAACATATTTCTTGGCATATTAGTACATTAAAAAAATGGAAAATAGAACTTATTTTTGCAAAATTGTGACCGATCACAATATCTCTTATTATTGCTATGTTAAAAATAAAATACGACTTTATTCTAGTGAATTAAAAAAATAAAAAAAACATTATGACTTCATTGTAAAATTTACGCACTTCTTTCTGAAACAATTTCATTTTCGTAATGCAAAAATTTTCCTGTAATATTCTGCGACTATTTTCCCTATTTACAATTTTTATTATTAGTAGTAGTATTTACTTTTTTTTTTTTTTTGTCATAATACCAATCATCAAGAATTTGTTTGGTTCCTCAAAAAATGGAAAACTACAACTTATTTTCGTAGCATTGTAGACTGTTCACAATATATCGTATTATTGCTTTGTGAAAAAAATAATACAACTTTATTCTATTGATTAAAAAAAGGTATGTGACATTCTAACATTATGACTTCATTGTAAAATTTACCTACAACTACTTATTTTGAAAATAAATTATTTTTTGTAATGCTAACATGTTCCTGTAGTGTTTGATATTTAACTTATTCATTCATTTATTTGTTTGTTTGTTTGTTTGTTTATCAGTAATATTACTGATCATCAGGAATTAGTTTGGACATTCATTCCTAATTATACTTGTTTTAATTCATATACATATCAGAAAAAAATATTCATGTTTTTCGCAGGGAGCAACATTTCTAAGCTGGACTTAAGATGCAGTGAAATGTGTTGCATTATTCTTCCTAGGAAAGGAGACACAAGGGGAATGACGAGAGCATATATTGCAAATAACGGTGTCGTAAATTTTTTATTTTTATCTCCGGGGCAGTGGGGAATGACGTGGCAAAAAAGGAATTGCTTTAAAACATTAGCTTTACGGCGGAAGTATGATGTTCCTGCCCGAGGCTACACTTGGGCCTATTTTTAGACGTACGCGCTTGTAACAGTCATGTGACCCAGCAGCAGTTCAGCTCGACAAGCCAAGTTGAATGTTGAACTTGAGAACTCTTGCGGGGATTTCCTCAAATGAAAGGCGGCCATTTTCTCTCCTTGGCTGAGCCTTCGGTAGTGAGTTATTCATGGCTGTTGGGAGGTGCCATCAAACCTGGCCCGCTGGAGATGAGCTCGTTTTTTTTGTTGTTAGTGTTATTGATCATTTTTTACTTCAAATAAGATGTCATATGATGTAACTATAGCAGTATTTTGCTTTGCCTGCCTTTTTTTTTAACATGCTCCAGTGTTGTGAAATCATCTTGTGATAAGGTCATAGCACAGTTACACATTTTTTATTTTTATTTGTTTTTTTACCATAACGCCCCACAATGATGAAGCAAAAGTTTAGATTTTTTTTTTGTATTTTGTTTTAGATTTTCTTGCCCCCATTAAAATACTACAATATATCATGACAAAACGAAACATTTATATATTTTTTCAAATAGGATGTCACATGTAACTATAGCAGAGTTTTGCTTTGCTTTTTTTTTTTTATTATTTACTTTTTTTTTTTACATGATACAGTATTGTGAACTCATCTTGTGATAAGATCATAACACAATTATTACGCAGTTATTGACATATATATATATATGAATGTTACACTCTTTATTTTATCATAACGCCCCCCAAAAGGACTACGTGAAATATTTGGGGTTTTTTTTGTATTTTGTTTTAGATTTTTATATTTTATCCACATTAAAATACAACAATATATAATGACGAAATGAAACATTTTTTGCACTCTTATAGACCTAAAGTATTACAGTATATTATAGTAACCCCTTTCCACATTTTGATAAGTCACAACTATATTCAAAATTAATTATTCAAAATTAAAATAAAATGTTTTCCCCTTAAAACTACACAAAATGACAAAAAAAATAAGTCTTGAATGTTTTTGCATATATATTGTTATTAGATTTAAAAAAAAAAATCAAATACAACATGTACACAAAATATTATGCATCCCCCCTTTCCGCATTGTATTATATTTGTCAAATTCTAAATTTGATTAAATTATTTAAGTTTCCTACTAAACGTGCTATTATGACAAAGTGGGGAAAACGTTTGGTGTATATAATCTAAATTTTAAAAAAAGTGACATATTACCCATTCCTTCAATTTTTTTTTACATTACAGCCATTTTCTAAAAGTATTTTTTAAAAAACGACTTTTAGAATTTTTCACATAATGTCCCATAATGACAAAGAAAAGTGCATTTTGCATATTTAACAAAACAATCAATTAATAAAAACCTAACTACCACATGCACGATCAACTTCCTTTTCCACATTTTGTAGAAAATTGCTACTGCCAACTGTTAAACGTCATCCTGACATGACAGAATGAGTGGGAACCAAAAAGAAAAAAAAAAAGCCTTGTTGACATTCACGCTTTCTGGGTTACAGCCGCACTTTAAAGGGCTTTTAGTCTAATTCGTTTTGCCACCTCCACGACTACTACTTTTCAAATTAATGGACGGCTAACCGTCTATCAGCTGAGCATATAGAGCAACGTTCGCAATCATTACAGTTTCTGTATTCATTGCAGTCCAACCCCCGCAAACGAAATATTTTCAATTGGACTTGTGTACGTGAGCGCAGTCTCTATTTTTATTTATTATCGTTTATGATGGGGTTGAAAAAGTCACCTTGTGCTTTGTTGTGCGGAGACGTCACACGTGAGGACTCATTTTTCTGAGCGCACACAACTGCAGCTGCTTCCTGTTTCTCGGCACAGAGCGGGAAAAACCAACAACAGCTTTTCCACACTTGGCAATAAGACAGGAACATTTTGTGTTTACTTGGCTTGATTCGTGTGAGCCCCCACAACAATCAATCAATCGCAATCTAGTTTAAGAAAGCTAACGCTGTTAGCTAACGCTAGTATGCGCGTAAACAATGACTGAATATTGAGGTTTCTGCTGGATACGGGTTCGACTTCAAGCAAACTGAGCCTGTCAGGAAAGGCAAAATGGAGGATAATTGATCACCCCCAGATGAGGTTAATTAAGCAAACGTCAAACAAAAAACATCCACGGCGTCTTCTCACGGCTTCCTCGCCATCACTGTCAGTTTTTAGAGACGTGCCAATTAAGACGACGAATCTTTAGCGTCCGCTACATTGGACTTGTGACACGAATGTGCTTCGGATTGCCAACGAGAAGGAAGAAAGAATCTAGGCTGGCGAGGGCCGATTGTCCTGGCTGCTTTCCCCCCCCCCCCCCCGCCGCACTAGCTGGTTTTAAATGTAATTAGCTGTCAGGGCCAGTGAAAGCTGGCGCCTAATTCCCTTTCTATATATTTTTTTTTTCTCCCGCCATGAGCGCAGGCTGCATGCGGCGTAGACTCACACTGACAATAATTAAAGCTCTGCCTCGCCGACTCGCATGTGCATTTGTTTTCCTTCGGTCCACCACACGCACGCACACACGCACGCACACACACAAACTGTATCTACAGGAGTAATTTGCGTCCCTTGAGGGATTTGACCACTTGGAAACACAAGGCCACTATACTAACCACCCTTCTCTAACCCTCTTGTAATTCTTATTAGCAACTATCACAACTTTGGAGCTGTTAGAAGTTCTATTTTAGCCCACTCATTAGAAACTTTTCCCAATATGACGCAGTGTAGTTATAACAGTGTAGTAACAATGTAATAACATCGCAATAAAGCGCTATCAACACTCCATCCCAGTATGATGCAGTGCAATTATAACAGTGTAGTAACAATGTAACAACATAGCAATAACACGCTAACACTCATTCGCAGTATGGCAGTGTATTATAACAGTGTAGTAACAATGTAAAAACAGTTCTGCTGTTTCATGGTTACTGACTGACTGAAAATCTATAAGTAATACAGAACCCCATCACACATCGCAGTGCATGCCGCTAGTAACGAAAACCCGCTATTGATTGTCACCCAGCCTAAAGGATTCATAATTAGAGCTGTCAAAATTAATCAATTAATCAGTAAGTAACCGATTATCAAATTAATCTTTAGCTATTTTATTAATTGATTCACTGTTTGGAGACATTTTTTAATATATATTTTTTTTAAATCACTGATTAATAAACAGTAATCCGTGAAAAATGCTTTTGTAATACGCTTTAATGCAAAATTATTGATTCATCGATTAATCGATTGAATGATAGGTTAATCGATTCTAAAAATATTTTATAGTAACAGCACTATTCATAATTATGTCAATATAGTTCCTTGGCATCAAAATTCCAACAAAATAAATATTGTTATTGTTTTGGCCTGTTCATATACAATGGGGTACAAAAGTAGGGATACAGAAAAAAAAAAAAATGCCAATATTGTTATTGTTTTGGCCTGATCATATTTAATGATTTCTTTGGAACAATCACAAATGTTTTGTACAAAAAAAAAGATATTTTTTTTTTGTCTTGTTATGAAGTAGCCCCACTTTAGGTGCTTTTAAACTCGAGACCCAATCCATTATTCATGGCGACACCGTTTTAAACTTAGTTTAGCGGATGCTGTCGTCTGCCGGCAACATCTTGTCTCATAGCGTTCCGACAACGCACGCAGCGGGGAGAGGAAAACAACACAAAAGCATTTAAACATTGAACAAAAAGCACGGGGCCGGCCGGAAAAAGTTAACGAGTGGCTCCGACGAGCCTCAAATTAATTTTCCTCTCCAGTCGCCGTCGTTAAACATCTGGGATGGTGGGTGGTAAGTCAGGCGGGGGGGGGGGGGACATCTGTTGCCGTATGATTATCTTTTACCGCCGCGATCATCATTATCATTGTCAGCGCGTCATTGTGTGTACAGCAGGCAATCAGCCTCGCCGCGCGCTCACCTGAAAAGGGGGGCTCGGCGATGGGTTGCGTAGGTGGGCCATGTTTTTAAAGCGACGTCATCGTATTCTCTCCCAAGGCAAGCGGGTCTGAGGAGGGGGGGGGGGGGGGGGAAACAAAAAAAAAAACACTTCATCCTATTAGCGACATACTCATCGCCATGGTAACGCTCACAATGTGGCGCGCATGCGATCAAGATGTTCTGCATTTGCAAAAGAGGCGCACAGATGTTTGCACTAATTAAGGGTGCTGAATACATTAGGGCACTCATGTTGGTTTTGCCCCCCCCCCCAGGTCCATCATGCGGCTGCGGATTAGTTGAAATTCAGCCGTGCTTTGTATGGTTGGTAAACAATCATCCCACTGTTCTTTCTACCTTAAGAACAATGTTGTTCCCCTCATTAGGATTTTTTTTAATTCACTATTGGTAATAACAGTGTTATTACACAGTAAAAGTGTAATAACAACAATAGTAATTATTGTAATAGTCTGATGTTACTTTCTGGTAATAACCAACCTAATCATCACACAGTTCTACCTTAATGTTGTTCCCCTTATTAGGGATGGTTTTTAAATTCACTATTGGTAATAACAGTGTTATTACAGTGTAATAGTATAATACTAATTATTATAATATTGCTTTCTGGAAATAAAAAAAAATGCAGGTAGACCCTGTTTACCATAGGTATGTATATTTCCATAACTTTTCATGGCACAAAACCTCCTTCAACAACCTCAGAGTTGGCGCACCCCTATCCTTGGTACCACAACGCCCCACCCCATCCCCCCCAATAAAAACACAAAACCCAAAATAATCAGTTTAGTAAATAGCTATATGGATTTTATATTGTCAAAAAAAACTTCTTGACCATGCACAGCCGCTCTACAATGTAACATAGCTATGCACTAAATGTTTTTTAGAAGCCATTATTCAATAATTGTAATAATCCTATAATAACAATGTAATAACATTCAATGGCGCTTTATCTAAACCAGTATGTTTGCGAGCTTGTCAACTTTCATTTGTGAAAGAGGAAGTGGCTTTCTAACAGGAAGTTGATTGCTAAAATCCAAACAGACGAGAGCAAAAATGCCAATTCCTCTTTTTTTTTTTTTTTTTTTTTTTTTTTGCTTAATCAACAAATGTTCCTCCTCCTTGAACTAGGACGTGGCCTGTAAACCGACTGTAAACCGATTTTTTACTTCTCACTCTCACAAACAAAACTTAAGCTCAAAGCACTTTAGCATTGCAACCTGTGAAGGACCCCGTCCAATAATCAACAATTACTATCTAATAACTCGTGTCAGGCGGAAAATAACAGTCCACTTTGCTGATGTGTTTGCCTGCCTGCGATCACGCCGGGCCCGGCCCCCGTGTCGCCGCGCGTGCGGATCACGATGCCGACGATAAAGCGCAATAATCAAATGTGCTCCCGCGAGGGGCTCGCCTCGTTCCTCGCTGCAGGAAAATTAAGTGTCCCTTTTGATCCGTGCGGCTGACTCGCGAGCGTGTAGAAAATTAAAAAGAGACGCCCGCCGCACCTGCCTGGAGGATAAAACAATTCTTCCTTTTTTTATGCTCCATAGTCTGAGACTTTATTATCTTTTCTCTAAACGGAGCAGAGTGGGATGTAAGTGGATTTTCTGGACCAGGGTTTCTTTGTAAGGGTGCGCCAACTCGATGTAAAATCAACATAACCATGCTCAGTTTTGATTGGTCAGTGACCGAGAGTAACAATGCAGGAACGGCATGTTATTACAGTGCTGTTAATACGTAATTACACTTTTTTTGTGAATTTTTTGAGTGTGAGCATTGGGGTTTGTGGGTCAGTTTTAGGGGTGCACCAACTCTGTCACTGGGTGTTTGAAGTTGGTGCAACCAATAATTGTAATAACTGTGTAATAACATTTCTTAGAAATGTTTTTTTTTTTCCCTCAGATTCATTCATTATTTCCCCTTCCTTGTGTCTACATTAGCATAAAGTCCATCAGTGACCTACTTGAAGCAACATTTCCACTTCACAGAGGGCACACGTGGCGGTGGGATGTCAAGGCGGGCCAGGGAAATGCAGTACAAAGAGAATGGCAGAGAGGCGTGCACCACAACAGGTCCGTCGCCACTTAATAATGCAGCAAAGTTTGAAGGAGAGGGCGACGCGCTCGTCATCCTCAAATCAGTTAAACAGCCTTGGATTTCCACAAAAAATAATTACGTAGAGGTTCACCTAAAGTTTGCTATATTATTGTGAAATTGATGCTAACCGTTAGCCAGTCCATGCCATTTTACATCGCTTGTTAGCATGAAGCTAAACAGACTAATCCCCTAAAGCTAGTTATATCATTGTGACACTGATGCTGTTAGCCAGGCTATGCCGCTTTGCATTGCTTGTTAGCATGAAGCTAAATAGACTCATCCTCATAGTTAGTTACACTGATGCTAACCGTTAGCAAGTCTATGCCATTTAGTAGGGGTGTGAATTGCCTAGTACCTGACGATTCGATTCGTATCACGATTCACAGGTCACGATTCGATTCGATACCGATTAATCCCGATACGAATGGTCACGATTCGATACCGATTAATCCCGATACGAATTTATAAGTCGATTGTTGCGATTTTTTTTCATTCATATTTAGAAAATACTAATCAGTAAGCTTGTAGAGTGTAAGATTTATATGAAAATGTATTATTTATTTATCTGAAATTTCAGTCTTATAGAGGTTGTAATCTGTTTCATGTTTGAACAGCATTAAAATAAAAATATTAAGGCTTAATGTGCCGTTCATATAACATTCTTCCATGCTCAAGGTGTGAATCCTAAAAAAAAAAAAAAAAAAAAAAAAAAAAAAAAAAAAAAAAAACGATTCTGCCGATTATTGAATCGATTCGAGAATCGCGCGATGTAGTATCGCGATATATCGCCGAATCGATTTTTTTTAACACCCCTACCATTTAGCATTGCTTGTTAGCATGAAGCTAAACAGACACATCCCCTAAAGTTAGTTATATCATGACACTGATGCTAACCTATAGCAAGTCTATGCCATTTAGCATTGCTTGTTAGCATGAAGCTAAACAGACTCATCCCCTAAAGCTAGTGTTATCATTGTGACACTGATGCTAACCGTTTTGCATTGCTTGTTAGCATGAAGCTAAGCAGACTCATCCAAAGCAAAGTTATGAGAATGTTTTGCATGCACACTGCAATGATCAATCCACTTCGATTGTGACTTTTTCGCCACATTTGGAAGCACTTTCAAAACCTCGTCTCCTCTCACAACTTTGAACAAAAGGCACGGAAACATCCGGCGGCGGGTCTTGTGAGGATTGCGGCCCACATTGCTCGTGTGCATCATCCTGGCTGTGATTCAGCCTGACACGTTTGGAAATGTTTGTTCCGTGACCAGAATTTTAAATGCAGGAGGCCCTGTTTGCGGTTCGGAGGGGCCCTCCCCCGAAGGAGAGGTTAAATCTGAGTGCGGTGGCAAAACGACAAATTCACACGCTTAAGTTGAAAAGTTATTTTAAGAGTTGTTCCACTCCAGTTTCATTTTAAAATCATCTATCAGCGATCGATTTGCAAATTCTCACAAAAACTGCTACTTTGACAGTCAAACCTCATTCAGGAGCACCACTTCAGCCGGTATTTTCACACTTGCAATCGACATGCGGAGCAGCGCCCGCCTTTTGGCATATGTCGGCATCCTCGCACCACGCAGGACATATGTGCGTGCGTGTGTCTTTGTTCGCGCCACCTCATCGAGCTACAACGATCCCATCGGATTCGCTGCCTCCACTTTGTGCGCAGCCCACCCTCAACATTTTGGCACCGCCGACTCATTTTCCAAAAAATAGATATCGGATGGAGCCCAGCCTGGAGCAGGCTTCCAGCTCTAGTTAGTCATTTTTAGCACAATTGTGGAACAAACAAACAGCCGAGGTAAGAGATGGTGGCCAAAAGCTATGACTGAACAAATGGATTTAAGGCATCATGTATTTCCTCATGCTGTAGAGGAGATTAAACAATATCATAGGGCTGCTCGTTTATGGAAAAAATAATAATCACGATTTTGGGGGAAATAATTTAAACCACGACTATTCTAACAATTGTTTATTTTTTAGTACAAAACAAGAAAATGTGTAAAATATAAAAATATTAAGACCAATTAAAAAATAGAAACAATTATGTAAGTTATTGTAAGTTATGTAAGTTGTTGTTGTTATTATTATTATTATTATTATTACCATTATTATTATATTATTTCTTTATACATTTATGTTGGCAAAAACTTGAAGTTGGAGTGCAGCAGGACAATCATTTATTTTTTGGTGCAAAACAAGAAAATGTATAAAATATAAAAATATTAAGACCAATTCAAAAATAGAAACATAACTATGTAAGTTATTCTAGGTTATTATTATTATTATTATTATTATTATTATTATTATTATTATTATTATCATTATTATATGTATTTATTTTTTATTTTATTTTTTTTATTAATTATTTTTTGGTACAAAACATGAAAATTATTTGAAACAATAATTACAAAAATTCCTTTTAGATGAAACTAAATTTATTAAAGTAGTTATGTTAAAATGTAAAAAGGTGCAAATGTATACATTTGAACAACTCAAATTAGTATGAATAATCTTTTTTTTTTTATGATTATGCTGATTCGTGAAGTGTAATATTGAAATTGTAATTGAATATTGTTTAATTGCACAGCCCTACAATATCACAATGAAAATCGGGAGTCGGAACTAATATATAAAAATTTTCAATATATAATTTGTGATATGTTTATGGTTCAAACAATTTGTAATATTGTCGATTATATTGTACAAATGTAGTTACATTTTTACACAAATATGAGGCAACTACTATATGAGATGTTTTTTTTTTAAATTATTATTCAAGTAGATGATGAATTTGGGCACGGCGTCGATTTCAGCTCTTTCTTTGCGCTCATGTTTTCATATTTACAACACGAGTGGCTGTCAACAACGCAGCAAGGTTGAGGCGCCACTTTTCATCTCAAGTGCCTGAGGCGAGAATGGTGCATTTCCTCAGCTTCAACCTTGGAGATTTTGGATGACGATTATGATGATGACAAATTCATCATTCACACCGGAGCCATTAATTTAAAGGGCAAGGAAAAGCACTTTTGTCACGGAAAATGTAACTTTACTGATTATTTGATTTTAAAAGTAACTATGTTTGGTTCCAAGTTACTTTATTAGTCTACTTTGGTGTTCTCCTGAAAAGTGATGATTTTGGAGGATTTTTTTTTTCACCGATCCGCATAAAATTGGGTGAACATGTCGATCATAACAAACCGCATGAAAAACTCCCAAGGACAGCCATGTTGGGGGAAATCTATGGACTTTTACTAGAATCTGTCCAAATAACCTCAGATATTCTCGACGAATTGCGACGCTTGTTTGCCTAATGTGGGTGGAGCCAAATTTCATTGAACTTTTTGATGATTTACCATTAAAAAATAAATAAATCATCACTTTTAGGAGCTTTCTGGATGGATTCCCAGAATATTTCAGTTTCTAGTTCAACCTTGGTCCAAATAGAAGAAGTCGGATAAACAAGTGCTGTTGAGTAGCAGACGGATGCTTCCACTTGGTTCAGTTGCGACACAGATTTTTTTTTTTTTTTTTTAAACTGCAAGTCCAAACAACGCTAAGTCAGGCCTAAGGAGCTGCGACGTCTCGCCTCTCTGGAGCAGATGGTGCTTTATGTATTTATAATAGTGCAAACATTGTAAGGAGCTCTCAGTATTTGAATCCCTCGCACGCTAATTAGGCTGATGGATGTGATTAAAGTGCTAGCACGTTATTTTTTTTGCAAAAAAAAAAAACTTAGCAGAGGGATTTTTTTGTTTGCATTGGCTCCACCTGGCATTTTGGAACAAGGCGCTGGCGTGTGTCTGAGGAATATTTCGGAAATATTAACGACGTTCCCCGGCGGAGTCGTAAAAAGGCGAAAGCGCAGCGCTCGATGAAATCAAATGGGCTCGCGTACGCGCCGCCGTCGTTCCGACGAGACTTCCTGGGAAATTTATTGGCTTCTTTTTAATAGCCCCGGCTATTAAGACCCGGGGCAGGTGATAACGGGCTCGTCGTCGTCAGAGAACACATTAGACATTTATTTGCACTCCACCAAATCATTTGGAAGGACTAGCCAATGATTTTTTTTTAATATTCTTTTTTAATTATTCTGAATTTAACCCACCAACTACCCCGCCCTCCCCTCCCCCCAAACTTTTAGGAGAACTGTGTTGTAATATTGATAGAAACAAATGTCAGGTCTGTTGAGTAATTATCTCAACTCAACTCAACTTTATTTATAAAGTGCTTTAATTATTATTATTATAATTCTTTCTTATATAATTTACTTGACTGAAGCATTATTTTTTTCAACAAGATAGATTTCCTTTTAATATTGCAACTTTTTTTGTTCATATTTTTGAATAACAAATAAAAAAAGGAAACATCTTGGCTTCAGTCCTGCACATTAAAACTTTTTTCCTCAGAATAATTAAAAAAAAAACAAAAAAAAACAGATTTTAATCCAGTACTATTGTGACTTTTTCATTTGATTAGTTTCCTAATCAAATAAAGTTAAACATTAATAAATACATCTAACTGGACTTTGAGTTTATTCTTTTATTGTTACAACTTTTCTCATAAATTACACAAATGGATTAATAATAAATAAACTGTATTGCACAGTTACTTGATTCTCATGATGATGATGAAAAATGCATGAAAAATTCCTGTACCACTGACTTCTCTTGGTTTAAAAAAAAACAAAAAAACCGGGATATTCTTGTGTTCTTGGGACTTTTTTTTCTCATTATTTAAAAAATATAAAATATATAAATTATTATTAAAACGAATAAAATTTAAAAAATATCCCACTTTTAGCATGGCAACTTTTCTTCCTCATTATTTGACTGTATTCTTATTTAAAAATTATCATTAATGTAACCATTAATAATAATCATCACCACCATCATCATCATCATCATCATCATCATCATCATCATCATAATAATAATGTTTTTTGTTTGTTTTCAGGATTTTTGTGAGCATATGCAGATTGAGTTTTTAAACATTTACCGGACATACAACAGAGGAGAAAAAAAGTCTTGCTTAAGACCAAACCGTTCCTCAAGTATTATCGCAATAAATTGGAGGAGCGTGACGATAAATAATCAGCCACCTCTTCAATTAGTGCAACGTGATGTGCGAGGGAGGGCAAGATTTATCTGGAAGCGACAGACGCTGCGTCTCGCCGCTCGTCTTTTTCCAGCGTGACTGAACCGTCTCTGGTTCACACATGAAAGAAGTCTTCCCACGTGGGTGAAACAAAAACAAAACAAAACAAAATCCCAAAGTCTGCAAATCAGAACCCTGACGGGCTTGTTTGCGTGTCGCTGCGACCTTTGCGTAGGTTCGGCCTGTCGACTTCTTCTGAATTAGCATCCAAACCGAAGTTGAGTGCTTTGTTTGGGTGATCTCCGGCAAGAAAATGCGGCCTTTGGAGAGACGGCAAGTTAAAAAACACGGTTTGTACACGGTGTTTCCTCTAATCAGCATTCAAGTTGAGATCAACGCACTGGATATTGAACAATAGCTACAAAAAGTCACATCACTTGGAAAACAAAAGCAAAAGAACTTTACTCATTAACTACTGTGTAGTTTTATTTATCTTTCTAATATAACATAGATATACATAATATTCTGTCATTTTAAATATTTGCATTTTACCGCCATTTTAAAGTCATCAATCATCAATCTTAAAACCTGTTCAATATATATAATGTCAAATCTTTATGG
Organism: Festucalex cinctus; assembly: GCF_051991245.1. Classification (NCBI taxonomy): domain Eukaryota; kingdom Metazoa; phylum Chordata; class Actinopteri; order Syngnathiformes; family Syngnathidae; genus Festucalex; species Festucalex cinctus. Next base: position 13,178,108 of record NC_135430.1, on the reverse strand, counting down.
ACAGTCAACGACTTAAACCTTTTCACACTGCACTTGCTCACTGTGAAAGTTAGTGAGTGAAAAGACAACCGTGCCCCAGTTGCCAGCAAGTCCATATTTGGAAGTGCTGATGTAGCAGTAAGGAAGAATTACTTGTAGTAGAAGTAGACCACACCTGGGCAAGATTTATCTTTCATTGTTGCAAAACAAAGCCATGGCTTTGCTCATTTTAAGGAGAAGGACGAGGAGACGAGCAACACAAAAATTAATGTGTGCGCGAGTTTAATCTCGTTCGTGAGTTACAATTCCACCAAGACCGATTTAAAGTATAATTTAACTGTAAATAAGGCCGCCAAAATATCACTAAATCACACAACCAGCTCCTCTACTACAATTGTTTGATGTCACGACGACGCCAATCTCGAACCAAATATTTTTACATTTCGCAACGCTAAGCTCTGCTAAATGCAGTGTGAAAAGGACAATACAGTCTTGGAAGTACGGTATACATTTGGTTGAGAGGTACAGACTCAATTGTCTCTCAAATCAGTTACGATGATGAAATTCCGTATGTGTGCGTTTTAGTTGTAAATATATTTGATTTCACATTCCACCATCTTGACCTTCTTTCCGCCGCTACATTTTACACTGAGTCCGCATTTATAAAGGCCTTTGGAAAATCCCACAAGTGAGGGTCAAAGTACTCACAAAAAAACTAAGAACTGTCAAATAAATATTTTACCGCCGAAAGACGGTTAGCTTAAAATAAAGCCTGGCCGTATTGGGGACGAGCTTGTCGAACTTTAAAAGCTGCTCCCCGACACTCCGCCCCCTTTACTGCCAGTCTGCCACTCTTCACTTTAAGCTCTTTATGATAAACTCTTTATGTTTAAGTAGCACAATCCAAGCTGCTGTTAGATCTGAGTGGAACTTTCTTTAGATTTGGTCTTTGATGGAATTCTGTAACGCATTCTGTCCTGGCTCAGATAGCCGGTATTATCCGGGCTCCGGCTGCCGTCACCGGCAATGGCGCCATTGTTTTCCTCGATCTGTCGATGGCCGCTTTCCAACGCAATCTCCTTTTGTCTCATCATCACATCTCTCTTGTAGCAGAAAGAAAGCTCTTATCTGTCTTCGGTTACTTTAATGCCTCTGAGTCACAACTCTCTCATTTTTTGGATTATGCAGCCCTCAAGGTTTTCCATTCTTCTTCCCTGCCTTCAACCTCACTTCTTTACACACACACCCCTCCTTTTTCTCCACAGATAGTAGGTCAATATTCACAATAAGCTTCTTATCCTAAACTCTTATTTCTCTCTCCGCATGATCACAGACTCACGCAACGCGAGAGGAGTCGCTCAACCCGATTTTCCCCGTTCCATCCATCCATCCATCCCGAGGATCACATCGAGGGGATGTCAGAAGCAGAGGACTTTCAAAAATGACAGACTAGACCAAAACACTGTGCCGGGAAATCATTCAATCTCGCTTAACGGTCGGAAATTTTTAAGGATATACGGATGACGTAGACGGCATGTTAGCTTGCTGGTACCCTGACGCTGTATGCTAAATGTTAGCATACTTAACGTCAACGTCAACGTCAACTTGGTTGTTTGACTGACACTGAAACAAATCATAGGTAATGGGATTCATAGCATTACTAAAAACTTTATTGGTGAGTCTTAAATTCAGAGGTTTTTCTTCCACGAATATTTTCATTGACTTCTACATTGCACCCTGGCCGGAAAAAAAAGAAGAAAATTCAACCGATACGATTCACAGCACAAAAAATAAACACTCTCAAATCTCAAATGAAAACCAGCCGACTCCAATTACATTTGGGCTTATCAGCAGCAGAATACATACTCCAGAGCAAATTAAAGCGCCTTACTTAATACACACAGAGTGCAATTCAGTTGGAGCGCATGCAGAAATCACTTCCCTGACTGCGCTGCAATCTCCCCATACGAGAGAATCGCTATTTCTGAACGTCTAATAAGATGAACCCTCACACTCGCCGCGCTAAGATAAGGAGTCGCTCGGGTGTGTGCTGAACACACACGCGCGCTAACATTCCTAAGTGATTCTGGTCTTCATTTGTCTCACAAAGCATTCAACTTTTCAAGCTTTTTTTTTCTACAGCAGTCTGCCTAATGGATGATATTTGATTCTGGTGGCAGTCACTGTTTAGACTGGCTACTTAAGGAGTTTTAGTGGTCAGTGCTTGTGGGGAGGTCAAATTCTTGGCTTTCATTTCTCAGTGGTAGCACTCTAGAATAGAACTTTTTGTGTTAGCCTTGGATGCTTTGAGTTTCACTCAACACCACCGTTGTATGGTGTTCCGCAGGGTTCTATTTTGGGTCCCTGCTGTTTTCATTGTATTTTCGATACATTTTAAGAAAACAGCATTTCCACTGCTATGTGGATGATAGTCACTAGGCAAGTCCATTTTTAAAATTCATTTTAAAATCCATTTTTATTCTATGACTTTTGACTCAGCATAAAATCGCCATTGATTTGGTGTTTTATTATGTTTACCATTTTTATGTTATTGAGTGTTTTTAACTCTTCATTATTGTATTACTAATTGTTACTTCACGTACAGCACTTTGTATGCAGCGACGGTTGTTTTTAAGAGCGATAAACAAAGCTGAGTTGAATTATAATAAAAAAAAAAAAAAAAAAAAAAAGTATAATAACTAGAGCTGCAAGCAGCTATAAAGGGCCCTCGCCTAGCCACTTTGGGGTCCCATAGAACAAGAACCCTTTGAAATAGAAATGTTTTTGCCAGGCCTTACAATATATCAAAACAAATAAATGAAAAAAAAGTGACTTGCAATGTAAATATTTGGTGCGCCACGTTAAAGAAATGTACTTTGCTAACCTCTGATTTAAATGCTCGCTGAGCTAACATCATACCAAAGTCAATGTTGGAATTGAAAATTGGGTCACGTTTGGCAACATAGAAACATTATTTGAGTGGAATCACTTAAACTTAAAAAATAAAAAAAATAAGCCAAAAATGGAAACACTCTGTACACGCGTTAAGCCGACTGTTGCGGTTTCGTCATCGCCCCATTGGAGCGCTGCGGGTCGGCCCGTCAGTCAAGACGGAGTGTGACCAAATGGCTTCAGTTTGTATGACGCAAGGGCGGGAGATATGTCATCTGTCAAACTCCCCCGAGAACGCACGACGGTTGAGATTTGTTTCGCTGCAAAAGTCACTCGTCGAATTTGACAGCTTAGTTACTCATGAATGTTTTCTGCGTCATTTCATCTACCCAATTGCTTTGTAAATGGATGTGAACTTTGTGTTTGTGCCTTTTTACTGTTCTCATGGTGTTCGATAAACAGCTGAAAAATACGAAAATGAATTAAATCATTTTTTAATAACAAAAATTTTTAAAATAAGCAAATAGAAGTATTAAAAAAAAAAAAAAACTTCCATGCAGGTGTGTCAGATTACGTTAGATATATTGAAATATGTCCGTCTCATATGTATAAGAAGTAGTACCCTCGTATCCCTTTTCCTACTATGTTCCTATGTATATCGTACAGCAGATATAAAAAGTGTACACACCCTTTTTCAAAGCTCTAATAGGGGCTGTTTGGTGGAAGGAGCTATGAACTGTTGGAAATAGCACTCAGTGTCCGCACAAAACCAAAGAAAAAAAAAAGTAAGAAAAAGCCTACTAGAACATCTAAGCTTTATTTGGAGTTGATTGAATCACATTAAAAGTGATTGGTCCACTCACATGGCCATATCTCCAGTCATGAGGGTGTGCACACTTATGCAACTTCATTATCTCCATTCATTTACTTCGCCTTTCCAATTCCTGAGTTCAACACCCCAAAGACATTTGAAAGGGGTGTGTATACTTTTTATATCCACTGTTTCTTACAGACGCAAGTGATTGCTATTTGTGGCTATTTTTGGAAACACCTTCCAACCATGACAAACGTCTATTTATAACTGCTGATTGCTTGATTAGCAAGGCAAAATCTTCAGCGAGCTGGAGCGCATACAAATGATTTCAGGTCGACCTTATTGGAAGTGTTCCGTAATAGCCGAGTGCAATCGGGCCGGGCTAACGTGCCGGTAGGGTCCAGGTGGAGGCGACGGCGGAGCGGGCGGCGTTTAATCTACTCTCGTCTCAAACGGCCGTAATCCTCTTTTTCCCGCAGCAGAGAACACAAAGCAATCTTATTTCAATGCCGCGACCGTGATAATCATCTCCATCTCCTTGTGCGGCCAACACGCCACCGTGCATCCTGTAATTATCCTCCTGCGCGCAGATGGCAACGTTTGATTGAAATCACATTTTGGCGAGGGGCGGGGTGGCGCCTTGAGTGGTTTATCGACGGTCTTTTCGGTAGAATGGTAAGGTAGCAGATGGAGATGTAGGTCACCGAGTACTACCCCCGTGTTGCGCTCATGCTGATCTCGTCGCAGCCGCCGACTCCCTATCGGATCTCCAGACCCCTTTCTGAACTTCCTGTGTACCTTTTGAATCATCTGTAGAGGCCTATGGAGTCATTAGCATGGCGTGATATCATCTCAGTTGATAGTCGTCTAGTGGCCTCGCCAGCCAAACGGCAACTTTTGAACATGAGGTGAATAATGTTGGAAAAGCAGGAAAACTATCATTTGTTGTAAATAACACTTTCATGTGCAGTAAATTTACAAAAACCACCCACAGTTAACCGCCCACTATTCGTGAGGTAGTGACCCGGCTGGCCCGTGAACAGAGAAAAACCATGTGGAATTGATGCCAGTGATGACGGTTACGTGTTACTCAAAAATAGCCACTTTTTACAGTAACAATTAATCGAATGCATTACTTTTCTCTGTGCAACGCTCTCCCAAATTAGAATGATTGCCTCGAGCGAAGCAGTGAGTAACATTTGACGATTGAATTATTTCAGTCTTCCCTCACATTTTTAAGTCATTGTAAAAAAAAACCCTAAGAATTAAGAAATGATGAAATACAGGAAGAGACCGCATTCTTACATAATGACGCATAGCAAACAACTAGACACTATAGAATACATAAGAAAGAGGAACTATAGTGTTGATAACTTGAAGTGACGCATTCCGGTCTGGGAGCAACATAACTCGGGCCCCACATTTTGATCACATAAAAAACAACAATGCAGGAAATCCAATCATTATTTTGTGGGTCAGCTAACGAATATATTAATGTACGTTGCACACCAAACCAAACTAGCAAATCTGCAAATTTGCGGGGTCTACTATATGAATTTTTTCCCGTGTAACCGATCCTCAGCTTTTCACATAATTAAGCTCTTTTTGTCGTGCCCTAAAATTCCACAGGGTGGTTCCAGAAAACACTAATAGCAAAGTAGTAATTGCTGCCAAGGAAGTAAAGGATATAGTGATAAATCAAATTAAAGTACTAAAATCTAAAATCATGGGGTGTTCGTGATTTCGCCGCAGAAACATGCATTTTTTTTTAGGTAATATTTTTACGTATATTTAGGGTTTAATGTGGGCTCATATAAATAAATCTAAGTGTCAAGCAATTGCTTGAACGTATCGTGCTGGGGGTTGGAACCCAAAGCGCAGACACAAATAAGATTTTAACTATTTATTCACATCGAGAGGCGTAGAACAAACTTGACTAGACGAGAAACAAAGAGTTCCACAGAGGGACAGTGGTAACAGAAGTAATAATCCGACAAACACACACACTTCTCAGACCGCTACTACAGACAGTGAATCGATCTGATTGGATGTGACTAAGTAAAGGATTAAAGATTGACATCACAAAGCTCCTGACGTCACATAGCTGTCACATAACTTAAAACCAGTTGAAACTAGATGCTGTTACATCAATTCAAAACAGACACTTGTTACATCAGTACATAACAGACACTTGACCTCACAGTCATGAACTCAAACTTAACCCTGGCGTGACCCCAGACATGACAGAATGAATTGGGATAATTAGACCTCAAAAGGTGCTCTTCCTATTGGTTGCTATTTTTGTTGATAGCTTAGTGGGGTTTCTACATCGTTAGCTTGCCCACTGATTGGTTGACAGGAAGTCACTTCCTTACAACAACGAGAAGAGCTAAAATAATCAACTAGTATAAATCAGCAGCTTGGTGATGAAGTGCTGCCGCCACCAGTGAAAATACATTAAATTTCTGCATTGCTTATCATCATTAGGGTCGAAAACAGTATGTGCCACTTCCCAGAAGCTAATGTGAAGTAACACTGCAGCTCTGCTTACCTTATGGCAGCTAAATAATGTGGTTTTTGTGAGCTCTTTCACTGTATCTGCTCTTAAAAAATAAGTTGCATTTTTAAGATTCTGTTGGAACAAAAATAAGTGCTATTTTACCAGCAAAAAAAATAAAATAAGCAAGGCGATTAACGGACAATCTGATTTGACAAAGCTCTTTAGCCGTTTTTTTTTTTTTCCTAAACATCTCCGCTCGGAGCTTTGGTGCATTAATGTAAAGGGGTTAACAAGAAGCTTAATGATGTCATCCGAATCCCGTCTGGCACACACACATAGTACGTCCTCCCTGTGACTTCACAGAGGTCAAAGTCAGGAAAACTCCTCAGCAAAGTCAGTGAGGAGCACAAAAAGTTGGTAAAAGTTTGGAACAACCTCGTCATTGCCGTCGTGACCTCAACCGCATTCGTGAAGTCCTCGGGCTCAGACCGTCTCTCTCTCTCTCTCTCTCTCTTTCTCTCTCTCTCTCCAGTTCTCAAAGCTGTGACCCACATTCATCTCTCAGGCTAATCCTTTTGTTTCCCCGCATGGCCTGCGAGCACCTAACCGCATCTAATCCACGGCGGCGGCTTGATTCCGGCGTTCGATTTCATCCCGTCTTTCCCCGACGATCGCCTCGTTTCCTTCTCATGAATCGCTTCTCGTGTCTCACGCTGCTTTCATGTAAGACGTGGTTTGACGCCTTCTCAGTTGGACGTGGTACAAATATTGACACAACACATTAAAAAGTCATATCATGGAAAATTGACTTTTTAATAGCTTGTACAAACAGAAGACCACCCATAAAGTGTAAACAAGGTAAATCTAGAGTTGCTGCCTGCACATGGATTTTTTTTTCTGACCACGACTTGGTAGGTAGATCCAGAGAGTCTTTCGACCTACTGTCCAAAACATGTACATTTCATGTCAAAATCCAAAGGTAAGCAGAGCTGCATTGAGTTTTTCTGGATGCCCAAATTATCTTCTGATAAGCAGCACTGACTTGATTGCTCGGTGCGGCTACACTGCTTGAAAAAATAAAATAAAGACACTCATAAAAATATTTAGAATTGCCTGTATTTGCTTAAACCCAAAATGAAACTATGATCACTGATAATTAAAATTGCAAACTTTTTAAAACATCATCCTTAAAATGGCTTACAGAGGGTGTGTAAAATAGATAAATAAAATACATAGGAAGTGTGCAAGTTCATGCACTAAACTCTAACTGTGCCTTCCACTTAGAACACAGGCTAAACTTCGCAACAACAAATACTTCTTCGACATCGATTGGTATTTTCCTACTAGCCAGGAATTCGGCGCCATCTAGTTACACTTTAGTGTCATAAAAAGAACAGCAAAAACAAAAAACAAACAAAAAAAAAACCTTACGAGTTTTCCAGCGAATAGCTTAGGAAAGGTTTCACAATGTCATAAAAAAAAAAAAGATTAAATAAAAAAAAAAAAATATATATATATATATATATATATATATATATATATATATATATATATATATATATATAATTATGGTGTATCCTTATTGTAAAAAAAAAAAAAAAAAAAAAAAAAAAAAAAAAAAAAAAGACATTCAGCCTCATAAAATGGCCGGCCTGACTGGTGCCATGTTTTTACCCTGAATATTATTTCCCGAAAATAAACACAAATAAGCAGGGGATTGTGTTAAAAAAAAAAAACAAGTGAATAAGAAGTGATAGGTTCCCAAAAACATAAGGCAATGTCCACCGTACAACATTAGTCATCCTCATGACTGTTTACAGGTATTAGGCGTTAACATTTGCATAAAACAAACTTCTCATTGTTTGGTATTCTCTTGGCTCCTTGCAGCGACAGCTTGACTCAAGCTGAGTTCAATCTATTTCTAAACGTTCCCCGCATGCACTTGGGCCCATTAATGAGCCAGCAATTTCCTGCATGACTCCTCCAAGAGGTGGATTTTGTGCTTGAAAGGTTGAATAAATCCAGTCAGGACGGGGAAAGAAAAAAAAAAAACACTTTGACATTTAATTAAAGAAACAAGTGAAGGAGGCTTACGTGTGCGACGCAAAGTGGGAGTCAAAAGAATGAGTCAACAGAGACCGAGTTGGGCCAGTGAATACTTTGTGATCCACAGGTGGCAGGAAGTGAAGAACTTTTCAAAAGAAAAGAATTCACACAAGGACTGGTTCGAATTCTGCTGCTACTTGAGAAACGTGTATTTCATCTACACATCACTTTCTCCCAAGAGTTATTTAGATGTTCACTGGCAAACTTAGTCCTTCCACCTGTTGAGCCCCAATTATGAACCCGCCATTTGTTCTTTTGTCCACACAAAACTCGCCGGAACGAGCGGAAAACACAAACCCGGCAGCTCTCCAACATAAACAGCTGCGCAGCAGCAGCTGCAGGTATGACAAAAACATCAATACTCCATTGACTTCCTTCTCCAGTCAGTGCTGAAAAAAGCTACTTTAACACTATTTATTTGGTCTTAGTGACCCTAAAAATATCACCCGCATGAGACATTATAATGCAATTATTTGCCAACATTGCCTTTGTAAGCAGACATTGAGTAATGTGATTTAATTTGGACCGCATTGTTTTTAAAGTCCAAACTGGACAGTTAGTATCCTGTCGAGATTTGCACAAACAAGTCTAATACACATTTCCTTTTTAGCATCTTTTTTGGTCATTTTTTTTTTTTTTTTATCATTTTATTTGGTATATGCGTCTATCACAAGTGAACCCACAAAAAAAGTCGAAAAAAAAAAAACATGACTGAAAAATTAGACATAGGAGGGCTTCCATTTTGTTTTAAAGCAGCCATTCTAAGGCAATTTTCTCCAATCAAAAATGGACTACGACTATTAATAGTTTTAAATGCTTTGGTTGATCAAACGTTTTTTTTTAAAGAATTTATGTTAAAATAAAAAAAATAAAAAAACTTAAAATAACCAAACAATATGTAAACACTTCACTCCTCATCCAAATAAACTGTTTTGATCAGGAGTTCAAGCATTTATCCCTGAAAATTAGATATAGGAAGTCATTTTGGTTTAAAAGAGCCATTTTGGTTTTGAGCAGCCATTTTAAAGGAATACTTCACTCATTGAAGGATTTTCACCAGTGAAAAGTGCATATGAATTTGATAACTTCATTATTTTTCACGTCCAAATTAATACCTAAAAGCTATTTTTTCCTCTCGCTGTCGACTGATGATGACATCACCTGTGGTGAGGAAATAGATAACGACCAATCATGGCTCACCTGTTTTCTGGGGTAGGTCAGCAAACTGAGCCATGATTGCTCGTGACCTACTTCCTCAGCACAGGTGATATCATCTTCAGTCGAGCACAAGTAAAAAATTTATTTTTTAAAGGTATTAACTGTCCATGAAAAATAATGACATTACCCTCTTAATTATTAGGGATGTAACGATAAGCGCAATATCATGATATCGTAAAACTGCCACAATACCGTCGTCGTCACTCTCACGATATTTAAATGGAACACATCTGTTAAAAAAAAATAAAAAAATAAAAAAGGTCAGGTTGATTTCAATTTGTGCAGTTCTAGCACCCTCTGGTGGCTAGTTTTTTAGTGAAATTTAATTTTCATTCGGGATGTTTTGGCCTTTCTATGTTTCAAATCTACACTAATTGTCAGATGCAGGGGAACAAAATATGCCTGTGAAGCAAGTCAATATGTGGAGGAACTCAATGTGTGCATTAACCACACAACATAATAATAATAATAATAATAATAATAATAATAATATAACATTGACGTTATGTACAAAAGCACAATATGAGCTCTTTTTTTTTTACAATATTAGCAAGAACGGTTCACCCAGAGCGTCTTTTCATTCGGTTTGTCATGTAGGCGCTATTCTTCGTGCAAAGGATTTCACAAGCCACAAGTGTCGAAAAGGGACAAGCAGTGTCAGAGAGAATCTGCGTCCTCGATCTCGCGACTCGCTCGGAGCAGGTTGGGCCGCGCGGGTTGAGCGTTTCCGTGCTGCCGCTTTTAGTCAGACGTCACCCTTACGGAGAGTGGACAGTCGTCGGAGCAAATGTTCCACTTTGGCCCGCTCGATGTGTCGCAAAGTGACGGATGCTTCCAGACGGAGGCCGGCTGCTGCTGTTGCCTTGGGGGGCCGAACGCGGGAACGCGACGTGAGGGCTTTAGTGGCTTTTTTTTAAATCGGGTATGAAGACGAGGAAAATTAGCCTAGATACACGTAACCCAATCTTAGCAATTGGATACATTTCTGAGATTATACATTATACTTGTAGATTATAAAGGCAAGATGATGCCAAATCCTACAGAAAAGGATTAGGGCAGGGGTGTCCAAACTTTTTCATTTGAGGGCCACATACAGAAAATTAGAAGGACGCAAGGGCCACATAATATTATGAAGATAAATTGTGTTTAGTCCTAAAAATTGTACAAATAATTTATTTGTGCTTTTGCATATAAAAGCTACAGTATATAAACCATTTTATTTTTAATATGGCATTAGTGTTATTATAGTTTTAGAATTTTTCATTTTGGTTAGTTTTTATTAGTTTTCAGGGTGGTTCTGTTTTTATTAGTTTTAGTTCTTTAATAAATGCTTAGTTTTAGTTAGTTTCAATATTATTATTATTTTTTTTTTTTAATGTGTATTACTTGTGCACAATATTTTAAAAAACACCATGGGAGCGACGTCATCTGAAGGTGCTTTTCTATTGGCTGGTGCTGGATGATTTCACTTCTGTGTGACACGCTTTCAAACATCATTATTCTCGTTGATATCAAAATAAATCTATTAAAAATCACACCAAAGACTAAAACGAAGGAAATTTTTGCTGTAATTATAGTTTTAGGTAGTTTTGTAAACATAAAATCATTTCAGCTGGTTTTCGTTTTTTAAAAAGCATTTTCGTTTTTATTTTATTTTGTTAACGAAATTGTTTTTTGAATTTTAGTTTCAGTTATTTCGTTAGTTTTAGTTAACTAAAATAACCTTTCATAGCACCTGTGTTTTTCGACACCCTCCCTTCTTACTTTAACTATCTCCAAACATTGTTTTTATTTTATTTTATTTGAACTGAGTCATTTTTAGCAAATGTCGAGGACCACTAAAAAATGGACGGCGGGCCACAAATGGCCCCCAGGCCGTAGTTTGGACACCATCGGATTAGGGCCAGTGAAGAGAAAAAACACATTCTCAGAATTCTCACTTTAATCTCAGAATTCTGGGCTAAAGTCAGAATTCTGAGAATAAAAAGAGATTTCTAACTTTAAAGTCAGAATTCTGAGAATAAAGTGAGAGTTCTGATGTTATTTTTTTCTCTCTTCACATGCCCAAATCCTCTTCCGTAAAATCCTGAGTCACAAGAACAGAAAATTCAGAGCTTCTCCGCTATCACTGTATGTCTTTAAGTCAAGGGCATGTGTCTTTAACGTTTTACAAATTAACTTCATTTTACACTTCTGTAATGGGGCAGCTAAGAATATATGACGCTCAGTGATTTATTTTTTCTAACAATCAGCGCAAATGTCATCTCCAACATGCTGACTCCTCATTACAACTCACTTGAGTCACAATGCGCCATATGGTGAGAAATGCATGATGCAAAAAAATTATATAAAACCCTTCTGGAGATTAAGCATCCCCTCCTGCTACTTGATCTCATCATTGCTGGATAATAGTTTGTTTTCAGCAGGGGTTGATAATTGATTCTTCTTAATACGTAATATTTAAACTCACAGTTCAGGGTGTGGGCTAATGTACCTGAGGACAAGGCGAGCGGTGATGATGGCGATGTCGGCAGGGGAAAGAGCGAGGCGATGATGATCTTCCAATTGTCAGGCCAAGCGAGTTGTGTCTGTGGCGGATGATAATGTGATTTGCAAACGGCCGCACGTCTCCCGAGGTAATGATATGGCGAGGCGTGCTGGGCTGCTGCCGGATGGCGCTCGTCTGATGGCGCCGATGACCTGCTCCCCGTTAAGAGCTGGGATATGGGAGCCGCGGCGCTGCTCCATTAGCTGGGCGTCATGGAGGGAAACACAAGGGCAAAGGGAGAGGGAAAACATGAGGGGAAGTTTAAACATGCTCTTTGTTAGCTAACAGCGACTTTACAGAGAACCAGTGAGCAGTGTTAGGAAATGAATAGCAAATACTCTATGACTGTATTAAGTATATTTTTCAGTGTTTATCTGTTTCTTTTAATGACATTTTAATTGTATTCCAAACATTACAAGCACATAGTTGTCTCTCTCCTCATTATTTTATCAAAATGGGCTAGTTAGCATTAGAGCTATCCTTTCTCAAAAATGTAGCTGAGCATAAAACAAAAGCCAATTGAGCGTAATTTAAATGAAAACTAACCAAGTTAAACAAATAAGACCCTAAAATAAGGGCTCGAGTCGATACGTCTGAGCTTTCACCTACTGGGCAGAAGTTTAGCGATGGAGCAGCTCAGAGAGGTAAAACAGGGGAGGCCATTTTGAAATTTAGCAGTTATGTGCTTTCTCTTACGTGTTCATTTTGGTCACAAGTGGCAGCATTTTGAATAATTTGGCCGCGATATGATGAAGTCATGGATTACAACGGTTTCAAAGTGCTGTTGTGCAAAATAAATAAATAAATAAATGAAAAATAAAATAAAATAAAAAAGGCTTCAACTTTGCCAGCTGCCTGAGGTGAAAAAGCTGGACTTAACCAGCACACCAATTTAAAATCACTGTCCAATTTAAATGGTGCCAAGGGACCCAAGTCAACAGGCGATGGGGTTTACAGGAGCTAAAAAAGAAAAAAAATGTAAAAATGAGAAATGGGGAAGCAGAATGTAATGTAAAATATCTGCATGAATTTGGGAATGTAGTCACCGAAATGTGGAATTACTGATAAAATGTGCAAATGAGATTACTGGGGCTCTATTTTCACGGCCAGCCCAGGCAAGCTAGACTGTTTTGGTATTTTTCGCAAATGCGCAAAGGGCGGCATTATGTAAACCGTCAAAAACTAACAAAATTCAAAAACAAATTCAGATATAGGCAAATAAAATATCCACTCGATGGTTTAATTTCTCATTTCGAGGGTGGGAAGGCACCACAGAAGCCATTTGTATGACTTGTGTGGGAGACCAGGAACTAAATCCCAGTTGATGCAGATTTTTACTTTAATTGTTTAACATTGATTATACCAGCTCAGTGAGCTTGTAGTAGAGTGTCAACTCTGAGGCTGGGAGGTCGTGTGTTCAATCCCAAAAGACTATTAAAATCCCACCTGCTTGACAATCATCATTTCAGGATGGAATTAATATTCAGCTCGGTTAGTCGGTTAAAACAGACAGGTAGAGTTACAAGTAGGAAGAGAAAAAAAAACAAAAACAAAAGGTCCACGCACCTGTTTTGTCAGAGCCGCTAGCTTCAACCTGTTGCTCTCCGCTGGCAAGGCTTGTGATGATTTCCATTTCCCAGACGCGGCGCCGCCTCAGGACACATTGAGCGACTAAAGCAGCGGAGGCCGCCTCTCCTCACACAAGTTGGCCTTGAAAATGGTAAATCTCTTTCAGGGGGGAAAAAAAAAAAAACTCACATTAAGCGAACAACTTCCAAGGCCTCTTCAATAGCAAACGCCGGCGGCTAATTAGCGGTCGAATAGACACTCGAATCATTTTAAACTGCTTTTTCCACAAAAAGGTCAAAGTGAAAATTGAAGATTCCAGGAGCACGTCGGATGAATTAATCAACTATCATAACAATCAAACCTAAATGTTTAGTACGGAAGAGGATTAGGGCCAGTAAAGAGGGGGGGGAAAGGGTTGACTTTAAATCTCAGAATTCTGATTTTAAAGTGAGAATTTTGACTAATTTCAGAATTCTGACTTTAAACTTTAAAGTCAGAATTCTGAGAACAAAGTCGGAATTCTCACTTTAAAGTCAGAATTAAGTGAGAATTCTCACTTTAAAGTCAGAATTCTAACTTTCACGTCAGAATGCTGAGAACAGTCAGAAACCTGCCTACCTTTTTTTCTCTTCACTGGCCCAATGCAATAAACTAATTTAATTTTACAGTGAGGTTTTAAGCAACAGTTCCATCCATCTATCCACTTTCTATAGTGATTGATTTCCAATAATGTGCCATCATTTTTTTCAGTTCTTTTATCATTATGGTGATTTTGGTTGATCACAAATAATACATTGGTGAAGTCATGTGGTCTACCATGGATAGCGCTTTCTAGGTACTACTGTATTTAGGTTTTTCCCAAATCTTCCTGCTGTACATCTCAAACCTGGTTTACTTTTCACCCCCACAAAGCTGCTTGCCAAAGCCTGCTTGAGACGCGCCTTCAAACTTTGGAGCATTTGTGTTTTTTTTGTGTCGAGACTGGGGCGCGCGACAGCTTATCTAAATGAGGCGTAGTAGACGCGTGACATAATCACGTTGAAGGGATGTAAGCGGCCTGCCAGGAACATCGCTCCTAGCAACTCCTGTGTGTTGCATTAGTGATGATTTAGCAGGAAGGCTCCTCAGGCCCCCGGATCGTTTTGGCTGAGCCGCGGCCAAGCCCGGAACAGCTCGACCCCCTAGAAAAATAAAACAACAGGCCAGTGTGTGCATAGATACACAAACACAAGCGCTTCACAAGCTGTTGTTCATAACCTTCCACTCACAAAGCCCACCTCCCTTTTCAGTTCCCAAAAAATAAATATAGGTCATTCCGGGACTAAAAATGGCTCTCCGGGCCTGAGGCGTGCCAGAGCATGAAATAGACTTTACAGCACGTCCACCAAGAAACTTTGCTTTTTGCTGTTGCCCATTTTTCATCCTGCCGCGTCGCTGTAATCTAACATATGGCGTCCACATCCACCCCCACACAAGAACGCCTCCCTTTTAGCTTCCGACCTGAATAAGATATCAGTAGTTTGCCAGGTTCGGGAATATGACAGGCGAGACGCGCGCATCCAGATAATGCGGTTGCGGAACACTTCGACAATGATATCCACCTCTGCCTTTCACACTTGTCCTGCACTGATAAGCAACAACTCGGGGGTGGATTTCAAAATGTGGCCTGGAAGTGTACGCATCGGCATAATTATTTCCGGCATGGTTGTTGAAACTGCAATATGAACTTTGACAATCGCATAATCACAACGTCATGTATTGCGTTATTTTGGTGCCCGATCAAAAAAGTATCAGAAAACAAACATTATTATGAAATATTGTCGTTAGATCTTATATTATTCGACTTAGTGTGAGTATTTTTGCCACCAAATCACACATTTCCACCAACCCTATAAAATGTAATCCCTGCATTGCAACTTGACGTCTTGTCTCCCCCCAATCCGCTGCATTGTGATGAAATGTGTACTGTAGAACAAGCCAAGTCTTCGTTCGTTTGACATGAAGTCAAACATCCACAAAGCAGGTTTGAGGTGTACAAACAAGGAGATTGTTCTTGCCTTGAGTTAGTAATTAAAGCTTGCCATCTGTTTAAACCTCTTTAACACAACTTCCAAAGTGCTTCAGATGAACACGCAGGATGATGGTTTCAAAAAGAAAAACTAGAATGAGCCATGAATTCTGGTTAATAAATGGCCGGTGACTGACACTTATTTATATGAAAGTAATGTTGCAGTATCAAGCCATTTATTACACTCCAGTTGAGGTGAACTGTAAATCTAAACACACAAAACGAAGAAAATTACACACACAGTGCGCACTTTAATTTAAACACACTTGTTCAGCTTGCTTCCCGAACATAGCTAGCTCAAGGCTAACGCACAATGGAAAACGCCATTGACTCGCTAATGCTAATTAGCATGTTAGCCGCGGCACTTTTATCACTCAAAATAACGGCTTTTCATACAAAAACGCTTCAAGAATGTATACAGAAAAGGATCTTAACATTACTCACCGGTATATGTTCTTCATACGTGGCAAAAAACAACTTTTATTGAGATAACTTGATGTGACTTTTTTCTTCTACTCTCTAACGTGACTACAATTTGGTGTATCAGAACGCGGGGAACCACACTGCCCCTAAGCGGCCAATTCATGTACAACATGAACAGTGCACCCAATCAAGACACACAAACAAAGGTAAGCGTATAAAATAATTTAAATTAAATCTTGCAAAATGGCTGCCCTGAGATGGATAGTAAGAGACTGATTTTGCTGCTGAATTAATATTGCACAAACTGAACATTAATCAGATTACTGTTTGTTCATAGAAACCATTGTAAAGAACATTTCTGGACTCGACTTTCTTTTTAAATCAGTCGCCCCTTAATAAGAACATGGTGTGCAAATGTTGGCTTAGATGCCCAGTGTGAGGGTAACGATTATATATCAACATGTTGTCCCACCCCTAGTGCTAATATATACTAAACTAAGAGCAAACCCGCAGCTAAAAGTGTCTCAAAGGGGACATTTAAGCAGCTCTATTTGCTTTCCACACACTCAGCAAACTTTTGGTCTCAAATTACTTTTTTTTTTTTTTTTTTTTCGCCTTTCCAAGCATTCTCGCCTCCTGAGTTTTAATGTTTAGAACTACCGTGGCCGCCGCTCAAAATGGCCTCATGTTTATTTAAACCTCAAGGGCAGCGGCGGGGGTGCGAGTCTGTGGTGTTTTCCTACATCCAGCCAGCCGACCCTGGAGCCATTCATCAGGCCAGGCGGCGCATTCTAGACTTAAGGGAGTTTTTGTTTTTTTGTTTTTTTGTGTTGGAACCGCGCTCGCCACACAGGGTGTGACATCATGCAAAGCCCGCAAACCGAAGGGTGTGTCCAAGAGAGGAAATTACAGGAAGGGAAAGAGGGGCGAGTATCATTTTCTGTCCGAGTTTGAGAAATGCTTTGAAACAGCAAAAGACCAGACACTTAACACAATGGCTGATACGGTGGTTTTAAAAAGTCTACACACCCCTGATCAAGTGCCAGGTTTTTGTGAGAAAATGTTTTCACCATTGTGACCTGTACTTTTTAATCTTTGGGAGGGGAAGTAAAAAAATAAATAAATAAATAAAACAGCAGAATGTGGTTGCACAAGTGTACACACCCTCTTATAACTGGGGATGTTGCTGTTCTCATAATTAAATTATATTCAGTCATATTAATGGGAATCAGACTCGAGACACACCTGCCACCAATCAACCCGAAATTAAGTTCAGATGTTTTAGTAGGCTTTCCCTGACTTTTTTGCCTTCGAGCAGATGCCTGAAGGTTTTATGACAACACTGGCTGCTATTTCTAACCGTACACAACGCACTCCACTTCCGAGGGAATTCAAATAGATTAGGAAAAGTATGTTGTGGTCTGAATGATGAAACCAAGGTTTGGGTATGTTTCCCCCACCAGCTCGAAGTGGGGCTTTAGATAAGATGGTAGAAGGAATTACAAACAGTTCCAAATGTGAGTCAGTTACTACAAAATCTTCAGGCCTAGAAAGCAAGAAGTAGTCAGGAAAAGCCGACTAGAACAACAGAACTTTATTTTGGGTTAATAATTGAGTATAAATTTACTTATGAATACAAGATACATCCCCAGTTATAATAGGGTGTGCACACTTGTGCAACTACATTTATTCCCCCCTTTTTTAACTTTCTCATAAATATTTTAAGCTTACAGTAATTTATAAGTCACAATAGTGGTGCAAAAAGTTTGAAATTGTTCATCTTTTTTTTTTTTTTTTTTTTTTTTTTTTTTAAACTAGGGTGTGTAGACTTTCTATATCCACTATATACCCTTCAGGTTTGCCCTGAGAATAAAAAAAACATTCAAAGGAATTCTGAGTCGCTATTAAAACGCTTCACGCTGTCTGGTTTAAAGAGGGACGTGAGCGTAGACAACAAGCGGATCGCGGCCAAAAGGAGCCCAAAGATGTGAAAGATCAAAACAGGAGGAGGAGGAAGGAAGGAAACCGGCCAAGATCGTACCCAGTGGATCCAATTTTAGTGTGAAGTGCCGCCAAAATGTTCCTCCTGGAATGTGGAAATAATAAAATAACACTCAAGACAGAATCAAGAAGAGTGCAAACACAAGTGTATATTTCTATATATAGATATATATCTTCTTTTATTCCAATAATTAAACCCACTAAAAGTTGCAAGTACAACTTTTGAATGAAAGGCACAGGAACAATCAGACAACGCTGATATAATAATACTCCAAAGGAAATGGACAGTACAAAAGTGGACAGTTAGTCACGCACGTACAAACTCCTCGAGGGGGGCGGGGAAAGTCACTTCTCCAGAACGAAGGGAAATGGATCGGACACAACAAAGAGGCATGTTCAAAAAGCCAGGAGCCAAACTATTCTTGTCTTTTCACCAGTCGTATTGCTTTTCCAAAACGGTCACGGGTGACGTCGTCTAGAAAGTCGACGGGTGTTGACCGTGCTACGCGACACTCCGCTGGGCACGTTTCAGTCACGACATCGAGAGGGATGAGAAACGAGGTGTACCGGGCGACAATGTGTACAAAGTATTCCTTCCGAGACATTTTTCCTTACAGTGAAGGGCGAGGTGTCAAAAATTCAAACGGTGTGAGTGAAGATGGCAAAACAAGAAAGCTTACAGACATTCCGCAAATAGTGCCACTTATTTCCTTGGATGGGGGAGGAGTCTATGCTCAAGTGAAGGTAGAGAAACAAACATGGAAAAATTCTTTTGGAAAAATACAGAAATAGAAAGAAGAACTGGGACCAGCTGGGCGATCCAAAAATGTGAGCGGTTACTCAATAACAAGTGCTGCTGTTTTGATTAGCAACAGAATGGCCTCTTTGTACAAATCCACTACTTCCTGAACTCAATACCACTCCATTTCCTGTCTTTCATGAGTGGACAAGTTGATTAATCCAGGTGTGCCTTACCTGAGTAACCATGATGACAATGGCCAGACACACCTGGCTTAATCAGTTTGTCCAATCATGAAAGACAGGAAACAAAGGAGTGGTGTTAAGTTCAGGAAGTAGTCGAGCTGTGCAAACAGCCCATTCAAACTCACTCTGAGGTTCAAGACCCTGTACAGCAAATTCAGATTTTTGTTTCTAAAAATATGTTACACGTTCGTTTTGCATTTAGGGCGTGGCTAAAACGGTGCCCAGTAATGCATTTGAGATGTTTTCATTTTACAGGTGTTTAAATTCTTGAGTAGCTGCAATTTAAAGTTGACAAGTTTTCCAAAAGCCATCTCCTCATACGAGAAAACGGCACAGGACATTTGTTTACAACACGAATCCCTACTTGAGTCTATCTCAGGAGGTGCTGCTGTTTTGGTTAGCAGCCGGGTTTAAATGGGTTCAATACAGTTTACGGACTGAGGTATTAATAGTTCCAAGAGGATGACACCGATATCCAATAGAGGGACGGCCACTATTTGCGGAAATGTAACCTAAAAATGAGCCACTGTTAAACGT
This sequence comes from Festucalex cinctus, assembly GCF_051991245.1. Lineage (NCBI taxonomy): Eukaryota > Metazoa > Chordata > Actinopteri > Syngnathiformes > Syngnathidae > Festucalex > Festucalex cinctus. The sequence continues at coordinate 13,158,469 of NC_135430.1, read as the reverse complement.
TGATGAGTTTCAGATGGTAGAGATGCAGCGAGTGAATACATTTAAAGATTTTGCCCTGTTCTCTATTTACCTTCAGCCTCTTTGGTACATCGGCTTTATAGCCACCAGACTTTGCAGTTATCTCATTTCCTATGTGGGTATCTGTTATTCTCACTTGTTCCTATTAAAGGGCAGCAAAAAAAAGATGATTTCCACGATGACTGAACCTGCGAACGATGCGATTGATTGGAGCAGCAGAATATTCAGACTCATCCCAGCTGCATCCTCAGTTCCACCTGACAACAGGAGATTCACGCTACCTCTGCATTCCCTGCAGCATGCTACGAAGGAAAAAAAAAATAATCAAAATCAGTGGTGCAGTAAAAATGTAAATGCACCCATCCATTTAAATCTAGCCATGAAAGAAAAGTGGGGGATAAAAAAAGGATAGAGCCCGCAGGCAAACGTTCATAGGTGTTCGATTCAATGTTGTCATGAAACGAGATGATGAAATGAGGCGGCAAGACGGGGGATGCGTGTGTTGGCGTGGTGGTGATTGGGGGGGGGGTCAGCGCTGCTTGGTCGCACATGTTGCATTAGCCTGCAAGCAAAAGTGCCGCTCGGAGCCCGCCCCCTTCCTTTTAAGATGGCGCAACCATCCGAGAAGCTTGCTCCTGATTCCTATCCTCGTTAGTGGCCGACGACTCTTCTGGGGCAGCAGCAAAGTCAGTCAGTCAGTCAAGTCGACAAAACCGAAGGGTCTTCCTATCGCCTTCCCGCTCCTGTGCAAAGGCGAGCTAATGACATCAAGGATCTCACGTTTGGAGCTTATCAGGGGCCCGGGGATCCAGTCCGTCGGCGCGTCGGGCTGACGCCAACTCCGTCAATTACCTGGCGGGCGAGGAGGCGGCCGACAGCCGCGTGAGGTACTCGCGCAGTTCCTTGGCCGCCTGGAAGCGGCCGTAGCGCTTCTTGGGCTTGGTGCACTCGTCCAATAGGGCCTCCAGCTGGCCGTCTTTGGCGATGTGGGCGGGCGGATCGTGGAGGAGGCCCCCGGTAGTGCCCCGCCAGGTGGCGTAGCGCGACAGCAGGTTCTGGCACACGGCGTAGTAGTTGTGGTCCACGGTGACGCGGGAGCACAGCGAGTCCTTGGAGAACGACAGGCAGGCTTCCCGGTCGCACTCCTCGAAGCGGCTCTCGTACCACACGTCGTAATTCTCGGGCTTGTCTGCAGGGGAGGGTGACAAAGACGTGTTGCTATGACAACATGATCCTGATTTAATTCCATCAAACAGATTATCAGTATTTGGATTGTTTGTGTTCAGCATCCTGCCAACTATTTTTCATACCTTGTGTGATATTTATATTGGGTAGGTAGAATGTCTTTTTTTTTTTTTTTTTAGTTTGTTTTCATTTTCAGTTTCCCCCCCAAAAAATTTGTTTTACTTATTTTTTTTTTCTGTCATAGTAAAACAGGAGGGAAAAATTATTCAGAAAAACAGGGGGAAAAAAAAACAGGAAAACAAATATTCAGAAAAACAGAGCACCGGCTTTTGTTTTTCGGAGTATTTACTTATTTATTTAATTTCTGAACTCTCGCTAATGGCGGACACGTTCCCGCATACCTGCAACACACCATATGACTTACTGGCTCAGTTAAAGCATGTACAGTAATTAATAATGTTTTATGCCTTTTTTACTGTGTAGCATTAATGTAAGCTAGGTTTATCGGTTTATGGAGCATGAAAGTAAATGCAACTCAATCGATCAGCATGATTCTAGTAAGCTAACAGTTGAGTTTCTACAGAAGCGTATTGTATGCGGAAATGTATCCACCAATATATATTTATTTATTTTATTTTTTTAAATAATTTTTCATATTTATTTATTTTTTTAAATAATTTTTCCCCATTTCTCTTTTTTTTCTGAGCAATTTTTCCAGAATATTTTTTTTTCTTGTTTTTCAGAATATTTGTTATTACAAGAAAAAAAATATTCAGCAAGACAGTAAAAAAAATCATAAAAGAGAAAATGTAAAAATACACAAAAAACAAAGCTCCTTGTTAAGAAAAAAAAAATCGAAAAACACTTTTTGTTTTGTTTTTTTCCAAGTGAATGCAATACTGTTTAAATTTACTGTTAAAAAATCTCAAAACTAATCCTGCTTGGAAAGAATTAGTCATGTGTAATAATCATACAATGACTGACAAATAAAGATCAGATTCTGATATAAATTGTACATTCCCATTTAACAGCCAGATATCCAATTTAAAAACGTTGAATCTGAAGCTGTTATGTGATGTTAAAGCATGTTTAGCATGGATCTTATCCAGGTTACATCTTTGGCAGCTATGTAACATGATCAGATGCTTACGCAACAGCCTAATCTTATCCTGGTTGGATACAAATTAGCACACTTCCAGAAGCCGCTATGTCAAAGCAACTTCATCTGGATCTGATCTGAGATTTGGTAGCAATCCAGCTCGAACAATCCCACGTTCACAAACTGATTCACCTTCAAATCTTATGTGTATATAGCAGGGTTGCACAATGTAGAAGTAATTCAAAAACAAAACAAAAAAATGCAATATTTTGCCACCGAAAAAGGTACTACACATTTTTTTCAGAACTGGCATTTTTATGAGTAGCTGGGCGCAGTTTGACAGATAACGAGCAGTTCTTCAACGCTTGCTTCAAGCTGCTTGTCACTGCCAGTTAAAGTTTTTAGTACCCGTATTTTTTAAGAGTAACTGGGTGCAGTTTGACGGTGCGAGCAGTTCTTCAAATGCTGGCTTCAAGCTATTTGTCACTCCCAGTTGAAGAAGGTTCACTGTAAAGAGAATTAAGCAACAAATGTCTACAATTTCAAGGCTCACATATAGTAATGTGAAATGTCATAGATGCGGCTATACTATATACTAACTGGGTATAAAAACATTAACTTGGGACTATGTTTCACACAAATGACTCTCTACAACATTGTGCAGTTTCTTTTGTACTGGCACTATTATGAATATGAACTGTCCAAACAATAAATTAGACAAGGAAAAAAAGTGTGCTACTTTCACATGCCTTGTTTAAATTTTAAACAAGGCCACAAATCTCAGCAGCCTAATCTCATTTTTAATAGCTGAACTGTTGTCTATTTTTTAATTTAATTTGATCAAGTTTATTTAATATTTTTTGATTGAATATCTTCCCCTGCCAAATATTTTGAATTAATAAAAATATAAAGAATTTAAATTTCAATGTGGGTCATCCATGACTCCAATGCTTTTAATGATTTGTGCTTTGCCATGGTTTTTGTTTATTTATAGATAGATATCAGGTAATTTTTTGTCACATTAATATTTATGTTAATGCCAAATCAAGTTTCAATAATATTGGTGCAAGATTTGTTTTTTTTAACAAAATGTATGTATGTGAACAAAATATTCTTTATGTAAAAGGAGTTTGAAGGCGCAACGTGATGTCAAGCCCAAATTTAATTCAAATTTGATGCAAATGTAACCTGCTCAGAAACTTCATCGCAGTCAAATTTCTTCAGCACAGTTTGTAACTTAATTACATTTTTTCTTTCGAACTCAGAGGACTGCTGTACACAAATGCAATTAACTGTTCAACTCGAAAGCATCTATCAAAATCGAGGATGAAAAAAAAAATAAAATAGGGCCAAGGTGCAAGTGTTCCGGACTCCAAAGAGACAAACGGGAAAATATATTTCATCCCACGCGGCCAAAAAACTAATCTAACCTTTTCATTTGGCACAAATGCGCCACTTTCAAGATTTATCAAGGAAATAAAAATTCCTTCTGCAGCTTATTTCTGACCACTTTCCTCTGAAGAGTTGAGAGAATTCTGTGTGGGAGGAGCGAGCCAAGAAAATAAGTGGGAATGATGAGGAGGGGGAAGGTCAGAATTTAGGTGGGGGGAGGGGGTGGTGCGTGGGTGAGGGCACCCACCAGAGAATGCAAAACAAAATCGGGGTATCGGTGTTAATGCACTCCTCAATCAAACCATCAAGTGCTGCCCTGCGAGGAAATGACAGCACCCCGACCCCTCCAAAATAGGAGGGGCGCATCAACATCAATCAATGAGGTTGATTAAGATAGATCTCCTCGCATGCACACACTTGGAGATGAGGTGACAGCAATTAATGTTTCTGCGCTGCTCGTCTTCACTGATTGACAGGCGGCATCAAGAGAAGGTACCATTCCTCTTGGCCACACCAACACAGTAGTGGGACAGACTATATAAAAAAAAAAAAAAATACGACAAAGAGGTTCTTCTCAAGGATGATGCTGAGCTAAGCAAAAAAAAGAAAAAGAAAAAATGGGATGGGGCAAGGAGAGGGTTCAGAACAGAAAAAGAAGCTCATCATTTTCTTTTGTTCGGCTTATACTGCGGGCCCAGAGTGTGACGAAACGTGCCGTTCCAAAAGTGGAGAAAATCATTTCCAGTCGAAAACGACGGGAGAACATGAGGTATGTGCATGGTAGGTCACGGCGTCTCCGTTATTTCCCGAGGACCCTCTCGTGAAAAAAGTACATCCTTCATTGTGCCTCTACGGGTACGTCTTGTCAGTGGGATGACAACCTGAAAAACAAGGTTGTGTTTGGGCACCCTTGACATTTACAGCATGGGGAACATTTGTACTTACATGGTCCTGGGAATAAGTAAAAAAATTATTATTATTTTTAATGTCGGACCAATTAATCAACTGGCCACAATCAAAACATTAACATTAAAATTTATAATTTCACAAGCAGTCCTCAAATGAGCAATGCAACTTGCACGGGGAATTGTCCTGGATGTCATTATTTTACACATAACTTAAAGTTACAGTTTATTTATTTATTTACTTGTTTAAATCATAGACCGACATAAACATGTTAAATACAACACAAATTAATTACTGGTAACAATAGTTTTGACAAGGATTGACATCCTTATAACATTAACTCATTTGCACCCAAAAACGTATAAATACGTTCTATTTTAAATAAGTGTTCCAAAGACATATTTATACGTTGTTGTTTTTTTTTGGTTTTGTTTGTTTTTATGATAGCGCATACAGAAGGCTTTGATGCAGCCTCTGGACTTAAGAGAACTGTTGAAGCAATGGTAGTTATTACAAAAACAGCCAGCAGGTGGCAGCAGAGTAAGAGAGATCAACCAGGGCTCTGTTGCAACAAGCTGTTTCCCCTCACAGTTTTAAACAGATTTGTGACTCGTGATAAAACTTAGGTAGATTCTAATGCTAACTGCTGCAAAACGGAAACAGATAGAAATATATATATTTTTTTTCCTGATGAATGAAGAGACGCTAATCTTTCTTTTGGTAGATTCCATGTTTTTCTAACAATAGAACACAATATTCTATGGGCCTTGCAAAATTCAGTCAAAATCCAGGAAAACAGCCGGGAGTGAAGGGGGTTGCTTCAGTGAAAATAGCGGCGAGTGAATGCGTTAACTGCGCCACACAATGCATTCTGGGAACAATATATATGCAAAACGGGTAGCTTTAACACATCCAGAACACATACAGGCAAGGTGTTACCACGTTATATTTGCATTCATGTTATATTTTGGAACAGTATGATTACAGTTTAGCTCCATAATTTAGGGATAGCCCACAAATAGCGAAAATCTGCGTGCAATTGGCGGCAAAAGTTATATACGATTATTTTACCGATCCGGCCCACTAAGTAATATACTTTCCTCTATGCGGCCCCTGAGCTATAATATGAGGTTGACACCCCTGGCCTAGATACACCAATCCGACGTCGGCCAAATGTGACGTCGGCACGTCGCGTAGTAAAATCACGTAAATACGCACCGCACCGACCACGACTATTACGTACCTCGGCGCATGCGCGAGAAGTAATACCCCTCCATACCATCAGCAGTGGTAGTCATTATTCCTAAAAGCAACCGGAAACCTCTTTACGGGGGAGGGATATAAAAACGTAAACAAAGCATACCGGTTTCTTTTTCTCTAACAATGTCCTATTGTCCTCCCACGTGAATGAAACCCGGCATTATGCACAGAATCGTATATAAAAGTAAATTCTACCTGCTATATCCAGTCATGTCCCCATGTCATTGGTCGGATTGGATCTAGGTCTTTACTCAAGATCATGTCAAGAGATACCACAAATTTTGCTCACTGTCAATGTTTTATTTATAGTCATTGTCTCCTAGTCTGTCTGTAAAAAAAAAAAAAAAAGCGTCTTGAATTCTAATCTCATATTAATGAGTTTTAAACAAGAACTCAACAGAAGCCACTGTTCGATCTGAGCGCTTCAGGTCGATGAGGTGAAAACTAAACTCCCCGCAGTCAAGCGTCAGCGTGAGGGAAAGTCAAGCAGCTTCAGTTCAAACACTCGGTATTGAAGGAAGAAGCTGTTCCTCCTGAACCACACAGAGACAGTTCCTCCTTTTTAGCAAATTCAATCTCAGATGCTGGGTCATGCCTGTCTTTTTTTTTTTTTTTTCTGAGATGTGCTCTTGTTCACTGAAACTTTTTCATATTCCATAATGAGAATCATGCTGACCAACAGATAAAGTTTTGAAAAATCTGACTGAATGTCTCAGGTTGGCATTTTAACCCATTCAATCATGACACTTAGCACTAATTGTTGGACATCGGACTGTTTGCTTGTGGGTCGGTTAGCGCGAATGTCCTACGAGCTCCTGGCACGCGCGTGACCTTGTAATACTGATTACTGCCGCTGTCGCTCGCGCTTCCTCCATGCTGAGCGGCGACACTTGGCGCGCGCCGCGAACCGATCCGGGCGAACCGACACAATGGAGGCCCCATAAACATTCTTGACGCGCTGGCCCGGGTAAGCAGCTTGAGTTGTCAAGCTCTCAGTGTCTGCCAGACAGTGTCAACCGGCAGGATTGTGTTTTAAGGAGAGTGAAAGACATCGCGGGATAACATGGGGAGCTTTCTACTATCGGCTATAAAAAGGTAACAAATACACTCGCAACGGGTCAATGATGCTTGATCATTAGAACCAATGTATATAATACAAATCCACACGCTGTCTCTAACACATACACAAAACGCCAACAACACTTCATATCTGTCACAGGGAGCGATGGTGCAGCCTGAGCATCTAGCGACACAACAGTCCATCACTTTAATAGGATTTCTGGAGAAAGGGACAAATCAAAAAGAAGTGACTGGGTGGTCCTCCCTTTTCTGTGAAGCAGCCCCAGGAAGAGAGACCAAGGGGTACGGATCTGTCATGCAGCACGTGTGATGTATAGCTCTGTCCTCGTTATGAGGTTTATTTCAAGAAGGTGGGGGGGGGACAGCTCGTTATCGGGACCATCTTTGCTTTGATGGGGATGAGCATGTTGAGGGCAGAAGAACCGCATGGTGGATGAGGATATTCTTAGAAGAGGTTTGGATGAAGCAACTGCCCCTCCCAGGAGACTTTCCTGAACAGCTTCAGCCTTCAAATCTACACTTAAGTCGCAAACACAGTAGAGTGCAGTGTTGTACATGACACGCAAGCTTTGGTCTGTGTTTGATTGATGAGCGTTTTGGGGAGGATTTTTATTTATTTTTTTTATTTTTTTAAAGGGGAAATTAAAAAAAATATATGTACAATAACATTTTCCATGCAGCCCGACTAGTCTAAATCCAGTCTTCTGGTAATGTTAGTGAAATGTGAGCTCAGCAGCAAAATCAGGGCGTTTTAATCATTATCAGAAGGCGTGTGTCACTGTCGCGTGAAAATGACATCACAGTTGCTTCGGTCTCGGCTAACAACCAATCAGAGCTCAGCTTCAGAAAACAGGTGAGCTGTGATTGGTCGCTGCCTGAGCAACTGTGATGTCATCTTCAGTTGACAGCAAGTAGCAAAATGGTCGCCTTCTGATATTGATTAAAAAAAACAGCTTGATGTTGCTGCATAACTCATATTCCACAAATGTAATAGTAATCAGAATGTCATGTTTAGACTACTGAGGTCACATATAACGTATTATTGTATAGAAATGTTTACGGTTGACTTTCCCTTTAAAGCCCAGAAGCACAGTTGACTACGATTAGTTTTAGTTAACGTTCACTGGGTTTCACTATGTTAGCATCAAATACATTGTCTGTAAATTTATCTGTATTTGGACTAAATTTGACTATATTTAGAGTGGGACCAAGTAGACACCGTTTTAGAGTAATATTTACACTTGGAATAAAAAAATAAATAAATAAATAAATAAAGTATTAGTTTATTATTATTAAAGTAAAAGTAAAATAAAGAATTGAAAAGAAAAAAAAATAAAAGTCACTCAAGGGTTGAGGAACGAACTCACGACCTTCAGCTTGGGAGACTGCCACACTAACACCTTTCCTTATATTTAACTCATTTGCTCCCAATAACGTGTAAATACGTTTTTTTTTATGTTTTAAGTGTCCCAAAGACGTATTTATACGTTTTTTTGTTTGTTTTTTATGCTAGAACATACAGAAGGCTTTGATGCAGCCTCTCAACTGCAAAGAACGGTTGCAGAAATGGTAGTTATTACATAAACGGCCAGCAGGTGGCAGCAGAGCAAAGGACATCAACCAGGGCCATCTAGAAAAAAGCTAAATTACTTACAATTTGGAATAGATTTGTGAAAACTGATGAAACTTAGTTCTAATGCTAATTGCTGCAAAACGGAAACAGATAGAAACATACTTTTTGTTCCTGATGAAAGAAGAGACTTTAATGCTTTTTTTTGCAATTGAACACAATATTCTGTGGGCCTTGCAAAATCAGTCAAAATCCAGTAAAACAGCCGGGAGCGAACGGGATTGCTTCTGTGAAAATGGCTGGGAGTGAATGAGTTAAGGGGAGACCAAAAAATTGTTTTTGGTCTCTTGGAATTACGGAAATTACAACTGACGAGCGATATAGTGTGGCTCAGGGAGTATATTGGCCGTCTCCCAAGCTGAAGGTCGTGAGTTCGTTCCTCAAAAGACTCAACCCCCCGGATTCTTTATTTGAACTCTCTTCCAAGTGTAAATATTACTGTAAATCTGAGTCTAATTGAGTCTAAATAGAGTCAAATTTACTCTACAGAATTTAATATATAACAAGCATGCTCATAGCAAGAAATGCCAGAACAACAAAAAATAGTAGTTGTTCACGAAGAAACTCACTCTGCTTGATCAGTCGCTTGTCGGCCACGAGAACGTTCTCGGCGTCGACGACGATGACCTTTCCGTCGCGGGGGCCGACCGCAAAGTTGTCGAAGCTGACGTCGAGCAGGTAGAGGGCGAACTCAAAGTCGTTGTTGGTCAGCTGCTCGGCGATGTCCATCAGCTGCCGCGCCAGGTCCACGCGCTTCTCCCAGGCCGCGTTGTAGTAGCTCCACAGCTCTTCGCCCACGTAATTGACGGCCACCACGCGTCCGCACGCCCCGAGGTACTTGGCGAAAGGCCAGCCTTCGTCTGAGGGAAAGCTCTGGGAATGACAAACGTCAGACGACAGAACAAATTTGAGTTAAAAGGCAGAATATAAAAGTAAAAAGAAGTCAACTGTGCGGGGAGACCTTGCAAACAGAGAAGCAAAGTTGTCCAACATGCTAACTTTTTCCATTGTCGGTAAGCACTTGTTTAAATTGCAATATAAACTGCTTTTTCCTCTTACAAAGAGAGAAAGGGAATAATCCCACACATCAAACACAAAGTTGCCGTGCAGCCTTGGGTAACATTTGATACGGTGGTATAAGCACAAGATTTGAAAATCTGCCAAAAGGAGTGCATGAAACAGAGCCAGCGCTGGCTACAGCGGATTAAATCTAATAGAAAAAGAGCCAGCTTGCGTTGAAGCCCGAAAGCAACGAGCTGATATCTGTTGCCTGCGATTCCAGAAAACTGATAAATTATTTGCGGCAGCCGAAGGTTTAGGTAGTCATCGTGTGCTGATTTCAACCGCTGCGTGATGATGCTTAAGTGCGTTAATGCAGCTTGGGCAGGCTAACAAGACGTCACAGTCTATTGCAGGGCGAGCATGATAAATAATTACAGGGAAAAACCGCCAGAAGGGTGTGGCGTCCCCCACAATTTCATTGCGATATAACTGGCTGAAAAAACGCTGGTAAGCATGCGTCAGGTGCAGAATCATAAAATCCAGTCTGTAGAAATCTATGGAAAGGCTTCTGAGAGAGTGAAAATTATTTCTTAAAATTTTTCACCTAGCACATGTGACCAATAAATTTGCTGATTTTTATTTTATTTGAATGTTTTAGTATTTTGTTGCTGGCAGACATATCGTTGTTTATCATTACTGTAGTGAAAATAAATGGAAATGTGAATATTTACAATTCAATTTGTGATTCCTGTGTGATAAATAAATAAAAATTAATAATTAAAAAAACATAAAATAAAATAATTAATAATAATAATAATAATAATAATACGTTAGTCTGAAGCCCTGATCCCCCCGGTTATGACAACGAAGACCTTGTTAATGCAAATTTATTTGTGTGATAAATAAATAAAAATTAATAATATAATAAAAAAAAAATAATAAAATAATTAATTAATAATAATAATAATAATAATAATAATAATAATAAGTTGTTAGTCTGGAGCCCTGATCCCCCCGGTTATGACAACGAAGACCTTGTTAATGCAAATTTATTTGTGTGATAAATAAATAAAAATTAATAATAATAAAATAAATAAATACAATAAAATAATTAATAATAATAATAATAATAAATAATAAGTTAGTCTGGAGCCCTGATCCCCCCCGGTTATGACAACAAAGACCTTGTTAATGCAAATTTATGTGTGTGATAAATAAATAAAAAATTATAATAATAAAATAAATAAATAAAATAATTAATAATAATAATAATAATAATTATAATAATAATAATAAATAATAAGTTAGTCTGGAGCCCTGATCCCCCCCGGTTATGACAACAAAGACCTTGTTAATGCAAATTTATATGTGTGATAAATAAATAAAAATTAATAATAATTTAAAAAAAACATAAAATAAAATAATTAATAATAATAATAATAATAATAATAATAATAATAATAATAATAATAATTATAATAATAATAATAAATAATAAGTTAGTCTGGAGCCCTGATCCCCCCGGCTATGCCAACAAAGACCTTGTTAATGCAAATTTATTTACGAGAAAATGCTACGAATAGCTGTTTTGTTGGGACTACTCTCCATTAGTTGCAACACATGCTGTGCCGAAAAACAGTGCCTTGTCATTAAAACACTTTATTTCAATTTCAAAGCAGTTATGGCTTTAAGTGAGGCTTTAGTTTTCATGAATTAAAAAAAAAACAACAGACTGCAACAACATGTTTGGAATTTCAGTGCATTGCTTTCAGTAAGAAACTGTTAAATGGTCCTTTTGCAATAAAGTAGCACATTGTCTGGGTGTATAATGTACCGGATGGGAGGCTTAACAACCGGCGGCAGCTTCCTATGTAAGGAATACCACAAAGGCCGCTGTTCCTGGCAAAGCGGCCGCCGCACAGAGTGACAGAGAGGAGGGGAGGGAACTCGTGTTTCCGAGTCCTGCAACCCGATAGCGTTGGTGAAATGTCAGGGAACACGTCACGTCACCGCTGGCAAGGTGTGAACTACTCCTGACCGCCGTGTCGTACAGTCACCGGAGGTAACGTGACGCTCTGCCGACAATGAGGGCTTTACATATGCATGGGAACCTCACATTAAATAGTGATGAAATACAAATTATTGAAACGTATATGGTTATCATCACGGGTGGCTGCATAGACGGACAGCATGGAAAAGTTAATGCATGTAAGAGTATATATGACAAATAGACTACAGTTGGTTGGATTGAGGACGAGCCAACACTCCCTCCAACTATAAAGCCATTAAGATTCACATGATGTGCAACAATCTAAACCATTCCAGTAGAGTACTGGATGGCAACCGTGTTGCACCCCAGAACCAAATTCCAGGGCTTCAACTGGAAATTAACTAATTTGCTCCCAATAACGCGTAAATACTTTTTTTTAATGTTCTAAGTGTCCCAAAGACGTATTTATACGTTTTTTGTTTTTTTCATGCTAGAGCATACAGAAGGCTTTGATGCAGCCTCTCAACTGCAAAGAACGGTTGCAGAAATGGTAGTTATTACACAAATGGCCAGCAGGTGGCAGCACAGCAAAGGAGATCAACCAGGGCCACGTAGGGAAAAAAAGCTCAATTACTTACAATTTTGAATAGATTTGTGAAAACTGGTGAAACTTAGCTCTCTTCTAATGCTAATTGTTGCAAAACAGAAACAGATAGAAACACTTTTTTTTTCCCTGATGAAAGAAGAGACTAATCTTTCTTTTGATAGGTTCCATGCTTTTATAGCAATAGAACACAATATTCTGTGGGCCTTGCAAAATAAGTCAAAATCCAGGAAAACAGCCGGGAATGAACGGGGACTGCTTCTGTGAAAATGGCTGGGAGTGAATGAGTTAAGGATAGGTGGTGTCAACATTTATTTTGTTTGACGTCATCCCTTTTTGCATGTGGTTATAGCCCAAAAAAAGCTTTAAAAATAAAAAAATAAAAAAGTTTGTCTAACCTCAGAGTAGCCCAAGCAAGGAAATCAAAACTTCTTGAGGGGGACAATCTTGAGCCATTGTTCATGTTCTGCCTTTGTCCAGGTCATACTAAACATGCCTTGGGTCATACTGGAGGACATGGTGTTCTCGTTTTATGAAGTTTGAAGGTTTTGTACTGTGTGCAATGAACAAACAAGAAGAAGTAGTTTGGGCTTTTTGATTATTTTACATTGACTGCCTAATTATCAGGGTTGGGTATTGTCGACAACCTCACGATACGATACGTACATATGTATCCCAAAACATGATCTCCAAGGCGATACGAATCCCAATATTTTACATTAATTTACTTGCATTTTATAATAACAGTCATATGTATACCTAAAGGATATGTTTATTATGCTGGGTGTTTTTGTTAGTAGCTCTTCTGGTTTACCACCAAGCGGCATGCCTGGTTTATATGTGTACGCACTGCAGAGCAGGGAGCAGTTTTCACAGACACACCGGGAAAATTTATTAATAGGCATTAGCCGATATGAGCAAAAATATCAAAGTATTAAAATTAAAGCTCTAAAATGTGCTTATTTGACATATTTGGGGAAATAAAATCAGCATTTTTTTCATGTAACACATTTTATTTTTTTATTTTTTTTAAACAAAATATAGGAAAATTGGTACACTGCCATGTTAAGTTTATAAGTAAAGAAATGTTGATATTCTTCCTCTGCGTTAATTTTTCTTAGCAAGACACAGTGTCCAATCACTGGTGAGCTATTTTTGGATTAATTGAAGGCAATTAACTTCAAAGACGCTACTGGGTTTTATTTTTTAGGTGCAATGCAAGCTGCAAAGGCAAACGTTAGCTGCCTATTTAACGAGCAATAACAATTCTGATGCCTGCGTATGAATACGTGTATTGTAATGAGGCCCGCAACGATATATTGCCGTATCGATTTTTTGAGCACACCCCTACTAATTATCATACTATTTACTGTGATGCCATTTAAAAATTTGGATTACGTCACCTCCATAAGAAGTAGATGTAAAATTAAGACAGCCTGAACGGAAAAAACAAACAAACAAACTTTGCATGCACAGAGAGAGCAGAAAACTTTACACACACAGTCCCCAAAGTTCCGTGCTTCAAATTGGATTCGAAAGGGCGACCTTATTGCAGTGAGGCAGCAGTGCTAACCACTCTCCCAGCATTGACTGCGCTATAATTTGCCAAGTGAACAGAAGACAAAAGCATCAGTCCAGTTAGAGCGAAAGAACATGAGGCAACAATCCAAAAACATCCCCACAGAAGCCTTGCCAAAAAATAAGAGCTATTGGATGGACAAATAACCAACATTTCATATGGAAGCGTATACTAGGCAAACATTGATGTTATACGTCTGACAAAAATAAATAAATGTTTGTTGGTTTCAGTGGTGTAAATGTACACCATGCGCAGGTATTCTGTTCTGATTAGCCCAACCAAAATAGATACAAAACCACAGGGGGAGGACAGGGATAAGTTGCAAGCTGTGCAGCCTCGGCTCAATCAGTTCCCAGAGGTACCCCAATCAATTGGGGCGCAGACAAAAATTGTGTCCAGGAAGCACAATGGACTTCAAGCGGCCTGTCACTCCGCTTGGACCTGTCATCCACTGTCTTGGCAAGGACTCATTCCAAATTCCGCTTTTACTTTTTGTTTAATAGCCTCCCTCAATAACTTTCTGCATTCGTAAAATTGACAGCAAAGGGGAATGTGACAAACTAGATATTTTCGTACAAGCTTAAGGGTGCACTGCAATGTTACGGCTTGGTCAAAACTGACAATGTTGAGATTGCAGAGGAATTTAGGATTAGAGACCAAAGAGGCTAAATATCTAAAATGGCTTTCTAAACATATAAAGTGGGTATAGAAAGATTAGATTGAAGCCGGATCATTTGGTGGTACATCCCTATTAGACCCGCTTCCTTTGACCCAAATTCAAACCTTGGATTGCTCCGTGTTGATGCGACTAAGCAGCTCTTGGCCATGTCGACAAAACTTAACCTGTCCAATGCAATGGCTAAACCGGCTTTGAAAAAAAAAAAAAAAAAACATCCTTCGAAGCCCCTGCAGCCAGGTTGGGAAGATGAGACGAGAATGGAGGATGCCAACCCGAAGAGGAGCCTAAACCAGCGCGGACCTGCTTGCTAAACACAAACACTATCTCCCCGCTTTTGTTGTCAGGTTGCAGCCTGAGCGGGTGCAAAAGTAGAGCGCCGGAAGCTTGGAGGGGGGATGCATGCATGGCGGTGGGGGTAGGAAAAGGATGATTATCCCGAGGCTACTTTCAGACTTACTGTCAGTGTCTGTTCTGAGAAGGCCTTCATGTCTGTCGGGGCCCGCATCTCCTGTTCTTAACATAGATGCTTCTCATTCAACACACTTCACGGCTCTCGGCGTGCTTCGTCAATTACTGAGGTCTTTGCAACTCGTATGTGGGTGCCATTTTCAATGAGCTGCCTATATTTACGTCTGAAAAGCAATCGGGCTGAAGGCGAGCACCACCGAGCGCCGTACATGAAAGCCTCAAACTTCCTATCGCCAGGCTTGATAAATACGCCGCGTGTCCCACCAATCATTCTCCCTCAGCGCTCTTTAAACGGTTACTCTGCAGAAGCCATTACCGTCTGCAATGAGGCGTTGAGGGGGGGTTGGGGGGCCAAAATGAATTGGATACACTACTGTGCTATCTCTGAGTAGAATTGGGAAGTTTTTTTGTGAGCGCGTATGGTGCGCACAGGTGGTAAATTTGATCATTTGTCTCTCCCGGTGATGCAATGCATTTTAAATATGCTGAAAGCGCAATACTTGTTACGACAGATCCCTGCAACTTTTAACGGCTTTTGTAATGCCAAATTCTGTCCCTGCCAGTGGATGACAAGCTGCTAAAACTGGGCCTTACGTTGTACATTTTTCAGACTATAGTTTTCAAATGGCAACTCTCACTGCATGAAAGTCAACGCTAATGACTTACGCTAGCTTTTTTTTACGCTACTTTTCCCGGTTCGGTCTCACCGTCAACGCCTCAAATTTAATTAACTTAATGGGACAAACTGCATAAGTAGGATGAATGCACACTTTGGGCAAGCCAAGTAAGATAAGTGCCATCTGAAAAGCACATGCAAGTAAATTGTAATTGTATTGCCATGCCTCTGATGTGCCAGTTTACCAGGTCACAGTGTGCGAGTCGCTACATGCAGTCCTCGATTTATGACGGCCCTCCGTTACGAATAGCCAAGTCAGAATACGTGTTGGCTCATACTAACACAGTAGTAAAGTTGAATAGTAAATATTTTGTAGGCAAAACACTCAAAGGCCTCCAAATATAAAATAAATTAAAAATTGAGAGGAGCATTCCTTCTTGTGCCGTGTGACATGCTAACTTATTAATCTCAAAAGTGCTACCTATCAAAACTAACCACGAAAACTAGGGATGCACGATAATATCGGTGGCCGATAATTATCGGCAATTATCGACCAATTTGATGTCAAACAGATAAAACAGGTAATAGAGAAATCTGCCGATAATTATCGGCAATTTGATTTCATGCAGATAAACCACATAAAGAAATCCAGCAATAATTATAGACATGCCACGTTGGTCAATCTGTTGTGGTTGTGGTTCATATACATAAAAGTCAGCTTATGGTGCTTTATAAACATTGAAACATTGTGCAAAGTTTATACAATGTTTCAATGTATTTGTTAGACTTATAGTAGGACTCAAAAGTATATTTGTATTCAAGTTAATTTTGCAAACAATTATCGGCTTACTTATCGGTTATCGACATCGGCAATTCTAAATTAATGGTTTATCGGTATCTGTTGAAAATAGCATTATTGTGCATCCCTAACGAAAACATTTCAGTCATCTTTGGAAGTTTCGTCGAAAACCAAGCGTAAACCAAGCATAGAAAAAAAGAAAGCCTTGAGCCTAAAACTCAAAGAGACTGGGGCACACATACACAATATCCATAAACAAGCACAATGTTGGGAAAATCTAGTCACAAGTGCGAGATCATTATCACAGCTGTCAACATAAATTCATCTGAATGGCGTATGAATGCAGTCAGGAGATGCAAATCGCTTGACAAGCGAATCAGCCAACTCGTGAGCATTGTATAGAGTGGTAAAACCCTTTAACATGTTGAACTCAACACAAAATGGTGAAATTGCCAAAGTGCATGCTGAAGTATTGCTAGAAACTGGCAAACACACAAGTGTGTTCTTATTGCAGGTGACCTCACGGTGACCTCTAGGCCCAGCTCCGACTAATCTAATGTAAAAAGGTAGAGCCGGTGCACAACAGCAGCATTGAGCGGGGGCGTGTGTGCTTTCCGCTCCCCTCCCTTTAATACAACAGACACACTGGCGTCCTCATGGGGGTAGGGGGGGGATCGGAGTGGGCTGAAATGAAACGGGGCCACAGACAAATGGGCAGCCTCGGGAGGAGGAGGATGAAACGAATAGAGCGAGCGGCGCAGGGAACACACACCTGCGTCCTGACATCTGCTGACAAAGACGTGCCCTTCTACTGGACAACTTGGGGGAGGGCACGGGCGTGCGCGCGGGACTTCGAAAGAGGCTCTTTGTGCGTGTGTTTGTGTGTCGACATGAAACTGTATCCCGCCGCATATGAATGAGAAAATGCAACGTGACCGGGGCTGATAACAACCTCTTTTCAGGGGCCGAGTAAACATCAGCGGCTCCCAAGATATTGCCTTGGCTACTCTGCAAGAACACTGGCCAATCAAACACACACACATGCACACGCCAGTGAGCAAATACTGCGGCGCAGAGCTGCATTTATACATGAAAGCTTTGAAAAAAGAAAAAAAAAAAAAGAAAAGGCTTCATCTTAGCAATGGTGGCTACTTAGAGGAAATTAGTAGTTAGCCACAGGAGTAGTTAAGGGTGCGGTTTAAATTCTCAACATTTTCTGTCCTCGACTAAACCTTGCCGTTTTTATGTAAAGCAAGTCAGGACAGGACTCTGGAGGGGAGTCCCGAAGATCAAATGGCAACGCTGAGGAGGTTTCGAGGGCAGACACTTTCGTGTCAGACACAACAGAACTCCCAGCCATTACTCAGTCGGTTTATAATAAAGGCTCATCTTTGAGGCGGAGTCAGATGTTCCTCCTGTGAAGCTGGGACTGCCATGCAGGAGTCAGGAAGACGAAGGAGGGGGCAGACATTTCTTATTCACCTTGTGCATATGGAGGACGTGCAGTGAGCCCCTTCTGGCATTTTGGGGGCAATTTGAAGTCTCAAATCAAGTCTGGTAGCCCACAGCGAGCGCTCAAGCCTCACTAGGGAATCGGCATGAAAAGCACCAACCGAGCGCACATGCATCTAGACAGTTCTCTGCGGGTAGCATCCACCCTCAAACTTGCTCATTGCCTCTTTGTTCCATCCGCCAAATGTGACTTTAAAAGGCAGCAATGTTGTCGGTTTCACAACGCTGCAAATTCCTAGTCAGCAAACTTAGGTTGGAGGAAAGTATTTGCACATTTTGAGTGCCAACGTGTAAAGAGACAAAGGATGTGGAGTGTGGTTTGATTACGAATGGCCTCAGTCTGCCTCATTACTATGGACGCTGTTCAAAGACAGCAAAGTCACCCTCTGTGGAGCGCGCAGCCTTCCTGGGAAGAGGGAAAATCGTTCTGTAAAGACGACTCAAACTAGTACAGAATTCTAAGTGCATTTGGTCTACTTCACATTTGACCGTATTGCACATTTTAAATATCTTTTCCATACAATTTGAGTTGGTTTATTGTGATGAATGCAGCCTCCTAGAGTGATCCACACACACACTACTTCCTTATTTATTCATTGCGTGTCAAAGCTCCTGTCAAAGCATATCAATTAGCTAAGCTTTAACACAGAGCTTGAAATCCCTTTTAGATATTAGTTTGTAGTTCTTGTGCTAGACACTGCTTTTATGCAAGCTAATTTTTGCCCTTTAAATAAAATTTCACACATGGCTGACTGTAAAATCTGTATAGGGAAGGAGGCATTACTTAATAATGTGGGGGAAAAAATTTGCCAAAAAAAGGAGAACATCTGACCACAGATAGAAATGGGTGGTCTACATTTGTGGAGTTTTGTGTACTGGAGAATGAAAATCGAGAATGTGAGCAAAAAGGGGGAGGGTGGCGGAGGGGCAGACCTAGTGGTTTCTAATGATAACTGTGTGCTGACCTGAACCTGAGTAAAGACCTCATAAATCCGCCTTACTGGGAAACCCAGGAATGTAAGAAGTCAAAGGCTGTCGGTGTTGAATCAGTCTGGGTGGTTGTGCCGCCCACGCAGACCGGGGAGGAACCCAACTGGAACTCGGACCTCAGTTCCGAGGACTGTGTGTTTGAGGTTGTCATCAAGGGTTGTGTATCGTTAAGCAGCAGGCAATTATCCTGGGAGACCGCAGAGCAGCGTTGACTGTCGGATGACTGCTGCGACTGACCCTGTGCTCCAAACCTCACTGCCGATAGAGCCATCTAGCAAGTCAGTATTTAAGAGAATTTAATGAACCAAACAGTCACAGAGAGGTTACATCGTCCCCAAGGCAGCTACACTTCCAGTGACTAAGAGTGAATACAGATATTTAAAGATGCTATATTTTTTGCAGGTATTTTTTTCTGTCAGGAGCTAAGAGCCTTGTTCTTGATGTGATAGACAATTTTATAACACGGGGAATGCTGACATGCTAAAAAGCATAGTCTTGCTCTAACGTAAGGGCATTGGAATCTCCGGGGCATGCGGAAAAGCAAAGAGATGCTTTTTACTTATCTATATTGGTTGCGGTCATGTTAAGAGGCCCACGGAGAGCTCTGAAATGTGGTTGACTTGCCAGCGTTGAAGTACGGCGTCCTCGGGAGCAGGCCGGTGGCCATAACAGTGGTTTGGATCGCAGGCATAACAGTAGGAAGCGCGAGTTTAGGGGAGGGGGTTGCTGGTGGGTGGTACAGGGTACTTCGGAGGGGGCTCAACCACAGGCATTTACACCTAACCAAACACAGCTGTCATGCATGTGTATGTGTGTGCGTGTTTGCTGAGGATTACGGTGACACAAGCAGACAGGCTCATTCAAATGGGAGACAACACCACAAGGCCCTGGCTTGTACAACACAGACTGCCATCAAACCTTTCCCTTGCCCTCCGCCTTCCAGCAGGGACGCCTTCCAACGAGGGCATCCAAAAGAGAGGAGTTGGGCCCGGATAACTCCCTATCCTAACAGGATTCAGTCTGTACACAAAGGCCTAGAGGAATAATGAAAGGGGGATTGGGACCACTCGAAGCCGGGTTAAGCGGCGTAAACAACTCCTCTCTTATGCGCTAAGGAGTGTCACGATCCCCGGGAGCCAGGAACAAAGTAAGATATTAATCGCTAAAGACTATTTACTGATGGACCTCAGCCACTGAAATTGCCTTAAGGGATGGGAGGCAGACACGCCACCGGATTGAATGTGCATCCACAATTACGAGAAATGAAATAAATATCGCCAGAAAGCAAAATCAGGCTTTGATTGCGTTTGCACATGAGGCGTGTTCCGGAAAGTGTGCAAAACAAAACTGCCAAGGGTTTCAACAACGGACACAGAGCAAGTTCTTACCAGTAACAGGTAATGTCTTGGAATTGGCTCCTTTCATAATAAAATCTATCTTGGGAGAGTCACATTTCAGGTGTCACCTTTGCCCCACTACAAGCCAGGAGGACCTTCAATGTTTTCTTAGGCTTCAATTCCCAAAGGTGAGGATTGTGATTGATTATGCAGAACCTCATTAGAATCAACAACAAGGCGAAGAGACCCAACATTTGGGGAAAAACAAACATTGCAGCCAGACTGTTTGTTGAAAGAGCACCGAGTGTTTACTTTCACATTTACGCTAAGATCCTGCTGTCAAAAATCTTTGCAGGCATCAAAGATAAGGTCATCCATCAAATGTGTGCGGCTCTTTTTTTCTGCAGTGCGGTGTTGGTGTCAGATGTTGTGCGGAAAAAAACAGATGGCTACGCGACTGAATCGTTCCGATGAGCATGTCGGTGTCAGCCTAGGACTGAGTGTTAAGTGAGGAGGTGGTTCTTGGGAAGGTGGCAACGCAAAGGGAGGGGGGGGGGAGCGGCACAGATTTGAGTTTGGAGGAGATGAGAGTACCGCTGGCTGAGTGAAGCCCACAGCCTGTCAGTTCCTATTCTCAGCTTCACTGAGCAAAACGGAGCCGAGGACCAAAAAGGGTGCGAGCGCAGTCACATGTTCCTGGCCCGCTCGCAAGGCTTAATGATTTGGAATGAAAGACCAGGCAAAATCAAACTAATTTCCGATTGGGCCAGATGTACTGTAGCCCATCAAACACGAGCATCACCTGATGAATCAGTGAGTCATTTAGCCAAAGGAGAGGCGCCAAGAATGGCAAATTAACTGCAAATAGGAATAAGCTTTATAACTAAGGGTGGGGGAGAGAAGCAAGATCAGCGTTTCTAAATACATACATCCCAAGGCATGTTCTATTTAAAAGGAGTGCAACAAGCTTGCGATGTTTTCGCCTTTGTAGTGTGATACCCAATCAGAAGCGATCTGCTGTTTTGGAAAAAAAAAATAATAATTCCACGTTTCATTTTGCATGCATTTTGAACCGTGCTTGTATGTGGTGACATAATGTGTTTTTTCCAAAACATGAATAGCTCCAGGGAGCATTTTTTCATCTAATCATGTTACAGTCTGGCTTGCCATCACAGGACTAGCAAATTACCATCAACCAATATGACCTCATGCCCCCATCAATGTTTGTCAACTGAACCGGCCCGTTGCTGAGGAGCTGCTACCGAAACATTTTGAAAATTGTGCTTGGATAATTAGAAGGTGCATTAGGGCATAGTAAATGTGTGCATTTCGCTAAGCCCCATGCCTGAACTCGAGAGGCACTCATCAGTGCGCAAATAATTTTCCACGTTCGCTAATGCGGTGTTATGCTCACTGAGCCATCTCCTGCTGTATTGAAGGAGGGCGGCACTGCAAGACGGTGTGGAGTACAGTGGAAAAGAAGACTGATCCATTCAAATATGCCTGAATCGATTCGCAAGAATTAGCTCCGGGCATCTCTTTATGACTTGATTTTTGTGTAAACTGAATTATGATGCCACTATTGAGTACGAGGTAAAATCAATGTGCATCATATGACTTCTCTTCTTGAAGAGGAAGACAAACCCTTGACACATCTTCACCATCTTATGACAACAGTAGTTATGCTCTGCACTAGAATTATAAATCTTTTCACAATTAATGTTGTAGGCTATAAATGTGTGACTTCTTAAAAAGGAGTCTTGCCGATAATGGCAGCATTTCTATCTAATATTATCTGCATTTACAAAGACTAATTAATTGTACATTTGTAATGGCAACGCCAACTTGTCATAAAACACATTTCCCTTCAACTCCATGTACATGCAGTGTAAATCAACTTGTCGAGATTGTAGCTTTTCAATGCATAGCAATGATATTTATCAAGGGAAAGCACTGCTTTCAGCTGAGAGGGGGAAAAAAAAGAGAAAGACATTGCACAAGGCTTTCATATTTCGCCATGGTCATTTTTTGCCATCTAAAAATATTTATTCCCCATGGCCAAATGGTCTTGCATGTGACAGAGGAATGGAGGCTGTGTTTGTGTATGCGTCATGTACTGCATAACACACAGAAACGGGCCATTGTTGGCCGGAGCCAAAACAGCGCAGCAGATTGTTTCCCACTGACAAAGGAGGTCTGGTGTCTCATAGTGAAACAGGGCCGATTTACTGCCAGTGGCTTCAAAAGAGCAAAAACACAAGCGATTCTGAGAGAGAGCGAGAGACAGAGCTCGGCTCACTGAGCAGACAGTAGAAATGTTACGCGCATTATTCAACTGAATAAAGCCAGAGGAAAGAGATGCAATGCCAAACAATGACAGTGGGAAATCAGTCGTACTAAAGATGGTGAACCTGATAATTATCAATCTTGGGATGAAACATCCAAAACTTACTGAAGACAAGGCATAATGAAGCAATGGGAATAAGATTTTCACTAACTCTGTCCTCGTTTACGTTAAAATCAAATCTCCACACAGCAACTATAACCTCTGGCAAAATATGGACATCAAGGTGCTACAACAGTTCAATCTCTATAGGCCCCATTAATTTTTTACGGTCTACTGCTGCCCAAGCTTGTGCAAAGGGTCTTTTGATGTATTTTGACCAGCGAAGCCAACATACCAAATAATTTGACAGACTTCACCGTATGTTATCGATGCCAACCATCCGCTACATTATCTCTGCGTGTCCATATGACCCAAAGGATATTTCTAATATGCACAGATGAGAAGGTGTTGTGATGAGCCATGTGGTGAAAGAAAACAACTGAAGAACAAAGAGTAGTGGGATGTGGGTGACAGGAAGGTTCGATGTGTTTGTATCTGCTATGCGTTTAGCATTTCATTTGTGGGTCTGAATCCCTTTGGCAAGGGGGAGAATGGCAAGAGGCCACCGTGGTGGAATAATCCAGAGTTTGTGGAGCATATATTAATACGCTGACAAAAACAGAAGAAAGACACAGGCGGAAAGAACAAGAGAAGAGACAGAAAAGAGAGGGCAAGCGGCCACACGAGGCTAATCAGGCATTATGGATCAACTGGACATAAAAGCTGATCTCGCTTTTTGTCTTGTGGAATGCCTGGAGGTGTCCGGCTTGATGAGTAAAAACCGGCTGAATGTTGTAGGTCAGCCCGAAAGTTATTGAATGTCTACATGGGCTGTGACCATTTTTGTTCTGTCGAGACACGGTCAATGGCAGATTGAAATTGAAATTGATTGGAAGCTTGTAAATCACAGAGGGAGGGAAAAGTGTCCATAGTGGTGATGCTTCTATATAGGATAGTGGATCCTTTCTGGCACTGAGGATGATAGGATACAAACCTCTGGTATCAAAGCTAGGACACAAACTAGCACACACTGTGAGAAATTAAGCCAGAATGTGACTTGGTTCTGAAGCGTTTCAGTAGAATATTTAAAGTCTGTATCAAGAAAAAAAAAACCCTTGCATTCTGATTATAAACTAAAACAAGTCAGGCCTGTTATATACGTACTATATTCAAAGCACATTCTCCCACAGATGATGGCAGCCCACCGGACAGAGACAAGTATTAAAATTAAAAACAACTTGGACCATTTACAGATGCAATCTTGAATAATTCAAATATGCCCTACATATAGTGTTAAATATGCAGTATTGCCGCCAGCAAAAACCTATCATCTTTCAGGAGGCCTCAGCTCTCAAAACTATCTTAAAGACTGTTAGCGTTGTCAAAGGTCCTGGGAGGGTAAAATAGTTCCTCCTAAATCTACATATAGAAGGGGATGGAGCAGAGGAAGTATTACCCTGCATTTTACTAAAACGGCTTTACTTGACCTCCAGTGGTGATCTTATCCAAAGGAAAGCATGACATTCCTTAAAAACCCTCGTGCCATGACTCAATCCTATCAAAACAACAGTTAATGGAAACAACAGTCAAAGGGGAACTCACAGGAATTAAGGACATTTGAAACTATAATGGCACTCAGCAGAGTGCAGATCCCCCAGACCACATGGGCAAAAGAAAAAACATTCGGATTCGACCCATCTTGTCCACCTTCACCATCAACTTACCTTCTCCAAATGTCTGAATTTTGTCATTAGGTTGTCAATAGTAATAGCAAAATCAAGGACAATTTATCTCTCAATTGAACTTTCCTTGGCCCGTGCCGCACAAATATAATAATGGATATTTAACCTCCAAGGTGAAGGTAACAAACAATACCTGCAGGACAAGTGGTTCCGGGTTGAATGCCAACGTCATGAGCAGCTGCATTCTCTCCGTGTCTTTAAGGTTCTTGAGTAGAAAGCTGCCAGAGTCTTTGGTCTCGGCGTATCGTCGAACCACACGGTCCAGCAGCCGCTGAGAAGGGCAGTGTACCAGATCTGACCAGCCCTCTACCACCTCTGGAGTAAGAAGACGAACGTCGCCGTTGATCCTAGCAAATTCAGTTTTGTACATCGCCTGGATTAGATCGCACCGTGGCCTGCCGGTGGCCCTCTTGCAGATCTTTTGGTCTATCTCGGCCAGCTCCTGGTTGGAGCCGAGCCGCTTCAATACGATGCGACGCGTGCCTTCCCTGGGCTCCCCGTACTGGGCGAAGTAAACATTCTTGACGTTGAAGATGTCGAGGAAGCGCAGGCGCCCCCATGTCTCAAACGAAACCTGGCCGTTCATGAATTTGCGGCACCAGCTCGTGCCGAAGCAGGCGGGACACTTGTTGAGGTTGATGAAGCGTCGGTCCGTAAGCTCGTTCTTCTGGAACGAGGCAAACAGGTTGTGGGTGTTCATCAGCAAGATGACAAACAGTCCCACCACAAACAGCAGCTTCAGACAGCGGTACACACGGCCAAGTTTGAGAGGGAGGAAGCGCAGCATGGTGGGGACAGGATGAAGTGGGGGGAAAGGGTGGTCTTGCGGGATTTGGCGGAGGGAGAGGTATCCAGATGGTTGTCAGTGAGTTGACTTTAATGCCTCTCCGTCATGGTGCATCGGGTTGGCATCTAGAGCCGCAAGCTGGGGCGAGGCTGGCAATCTCTGGCAGTGGCTGGTGAGTCATGTTCAACCAGGCTTCCTGTTTATGGGCAACTTTCAGCCAGCAGGTCTGAAAGAGAATAAAAAGAGAGCAGGAAACTCATCAGAACAGGTCACAATACAAAAGAAATTTAAAGAACTGTGGTTATCCTCGCGAAAGGCCAGTTTCTGAGAATAACCAATTGCCAAAGTAATTCTAATTGTTTCGGGTCATCCGAGAGCTTTCTCTACCTTTGTCCATAGATGAGATGGCACATGGCCAATGCAATAAAACTGCCAGTGCCTGCGTGAACATTTTCTCTCCAGGAAAATCATTTTATGTACACTCTCAGTAAAAAGATAAATAAAAGCAAGGAGATAGCGGGGATATAAAGTCAGCTATCAAATGAAGAGCAAAATGTCTTCCTCTAGTGCAAATCAAAATATGCTGCACAGCCTTACCATGCTGCAGTTGTATCACTTCCCTGTTTCCGCCTTTACATATGCAGCAATCTCTCGTTGCATTGTGAAGAGAGCAAAGTTCAATCTTTGATCAAAGTTGGCCTACTTTGATAACGCTTGATGTTTGAAAAATGACCCTTGCTAAACCCCCCCAAAAAAATGCCATCGGGCAAAAACTTATTCAGGTCAGGCACAAAGGGCTGTGTCAAGAATCAAGCACAGAACAAAGATACTACAATCTTGGATCAGGGACAAGAGCGTTCATCCAAAACCAAATCATGTTAGACTCCCAATCAGCTTTTGAACAGCTTTGAGCTTTAAGATGCTTTAAGAAAGACAATGAGACCAGCCATGCAAATTAGCTGTCTCCAATTAGAGCTCATTAGGACATGCCTATTAGGACAGCTGACTAGAGCGAGGGCGCGGCTAACGAGCAAGCAGATTAGTGTGGCGTGCGCCGACTGATTCCTCGTGTTCGGCCTTCAAGCCTAGCCGGCGAGATGTGGGCTCACGACGGAGAGCTTGCGGCTGCGGGGCCTCCGATAAGAAACTGCACCCACCGCCGTCTGTACCTACCTAGGCCAATATCGCTAAAAATAGACCAAATCCAATTAAGAGGAAGTAGAGACAGCTGCACTCCATGTTTTTGTTTTTTAAAGAGGAAACAAGATTTATGCATGCTGTCTGTCTGCTCTCACCGTAAAATCTCTGTGAGCATATAATGTACCATAAACAAGATGGAAAGCCTGAACGGTGATCTGTCACATCCGGGTGCCATTCATTGATTTATTAAGTCATAAAAAAACATCGCCACTTTTAGGGCTTACGAGTGAATAATGCTGAGGGCACATTTAGTATACAATGTCAGCGGCACAATACTGTGAGTTATGTAAGAGGTGTAAAAGTACAAGGCAAACCTTAATGCTTTTTAAGTCTGAAAACAGCATTACACTGAGCAAGCTTAAAAAAATAAAAAATAAAAATATTACACCTCAGGATCACGCTGACTTCCACAAAATGTCTCCAGTGTGAAGAATGAACAATTTAACAGAATAACCTCTCAGGAGCAGTGCCCGTTCTGCCCGTGCTAAAAAGCCAACACGATGATTTGATAGGGTCCAAGAAAAATCTATTTCTCCAAGATAATTGTATTCAATTGGGAAAGGAAGATGAACTGGTAGAAAGAAAATAAGCACACCATGTCAGCCAACAATAAAACATCAATACAGGCCAAGAAAGAATAACTTTTCACTACAAGGAGTGAGGCAGTAAATGGCTTGAGGGGGGGGGGGAATGGAATATCTCGTTCCTTTAAGATATCGAATCAAAAGCCATTTAGCTTCTGACACAGGCAGCCAAGATCCTGGGAGTAGATATGAGATTTAAACTAGGATCATCAAAAAGCTCGGGGGAGTCAAGTGGGGGAGCGGGTAGAAGTCACTCACCTCTGCGGCGAGCTTGAACAAGCCCCCGGACCAGACCCGGACATAGCAGAGTAATGATATGCGCAGGCAAGCGGCTAACAAGCTAACACGTAGCGTTTTTGACGTCTCTCAAGAGAACAAGTGTTAGGCCTCAATTACCTACGGAGCGTTACCTGGATTATGTCAATGACCGTGTTAATTGCCGTGGCGAAAGGATAAAGCGAATGCAGCAGTTTTTATCTTAACGAGAGACAACCGGAGGTGTTAAGCGCTGGCCAAAACACATTCACAAATTAACCAACGCTGGCCTTTTCTTGACAACCCAAAGCCAATGTGAATACAAGAGAAATCCACCAGTCTGCTGCTGGAACACTCACAATAACAGCGCAAAACATTCAGCCTTAATGCAAGCCTGTAAATGGTAAGTCATAATGTGGATATTATTCCCTGGTAATTACCTTTCTACGGCTGCTGTTCGTTAATTTTACACCTGCAAAGCCATTAACTCACCGTCTTTTACAGCGCGCCATCACGGCTTTTGGTGCACAGAGAGCTTTGATTCTTTAGAGTTCCCAATGGCAAGGTTGCCCCCCTTTGAGGGTAAAGGCCACTTAAAGCTCTAAATGGTAGCCAGCCGCTCTGTATTCTGCACCAGATGTTGCCCAACAGAATAGAAAGGGGAGCCCGGACAAATTTAAGATTGTGGACGAACCTCATTGTGCCCAGTGTCAAATTAGCCCCCCTCTTGCATCTCACCCCGGCGACACCTTGTCTCCCTCAGCACTCTCTTCAAAAGGGGAGGAGGGGATACACAATACGAAGCGGAAAACCCTCTTTAGAATAAGCAACAAATTACCTCAAGTGGGGTGGAGAAACTTTTTCCAGCACTCTCTCTCGCTCTTTCTCCAGTGAGCACGAAAGAGAGGCAAAGTAAGGCGGGCAAATCAAAGGGCGCCCCACTCCTCATGCATAGGAAATGAGCCTCGCATGCAAAATGCAAGTTTCAAGTTGGGGCAGATGCCAAGAGCCGCAAAATGCCTCATTACCGGGAGAGAACAGGGGCACGATAAAGAGATAGCTAGGCCCTGTGTTGACTTAAAACGGAATGACAAAGGTTGCAACGGGCAGCGGATGACGCTGGCTGTAATATTCGAATATTTCAACTCGTCTTCAGCATCGGGGTTTGACAGGATAAGCCAGATAAGATAGGGAATTTCCTCTAGGGATAATCACCTCCGTTGTTCGCCGAGTAAAACTGGATTGAGATTAAGATACTAGAGGGCTTGGATGCTGTGGGATAAACCAATTCTCTTCGTGGCACCTGAGGTGAACTTTTAAGCCCAAATGTGGGCACAGTAGCAGCGGCTGGAATAAAGTCATGACATGTTTTAGTCTCGAAAATCGTCAGCCGTATTCCCATTCTCATGCACGTAAAGGTTTGAAATTGGGGTCACTAAAGAAGGTATAAACCACCACAAAATAATCTTGATATCTATTTGACAGTCAAAATTAGGGGTGTGAATTGCCTAGTACCTGACGATTCGATTCGTATCACGATTCACAGGTCACGATTCGATTCGATACCGATTAATCCCGATACGAATTTATAAATCGATTGTTGCGATTTTTTTTCATTCAAATTTAGAAAATACTAATCAGTAAGCTTGTAGAGCAGCGGTGTCAAACTCATGTTAGCTCAGGGGCCGCATGGAGGAAAATATATTATCAAGTGGGCCGCATCGGGAAAATAACGGTATATAACTTAAAAACGATTGCCGTCAATTATACGCAGATTTTCGTGGACCAGCCCTAAATTACGGAGCTCAACTGTAATCATATTGTTCCGAAAAATAACACGAATGCAAATGGTATGTGGCACTTTCCGGACGTGTTAAATCGAGCTGTTTTGCATATACAGTATACTGTTCCCAGAATGCATTGCGTGGTGCAGTTAATGATGTCATAAGGACGTTAATCCTTGTTATATCTATTTGTGTTACCAGTAATTGAATTTGTGACGTATTTAGCACGTTTATGTCGGTGTATGAGTCCAAAAAAAAAAAATAAAAATTAAACAACCCGTAGTTTATGTTGTAACATCAAGGACGACGATTCCCCTACAAAGTTGCATTGCTCATTTTAGGACTGCTTGTGAAATTACAAATTTATATGTTTTGATTGTGGCCAGCTGATTAATTAGTCCGACATCACAATTTTTTTTTTTTTTACTTTACAAAATCATCTTGCGGGCCTGATTAAACTCATTGGCGGGCCTGATCCGGCCCGCGGGCCGTATGTTTGACACCCATGTTGTAGAGTGTAAGATTTATATGAAAATGTATTATTTATTTATCTGAAATTTCAGTCTTATAGAGGTTGTAATCTGTTTCATGTTTGAACAGCATTAAAATAAAATATTAAGGCTTAATGTTCCGTTCATATAACATTCTTCCATGCTCAAGGTGTGAATCCTAACCCGAAGTCAGACGTTTTGTTGAATATTTTTCCATTAAAAATGGAAGTTTAAAAATCGATTCACACACAAAAAAAAAAAAAAAAAAAAAAAGGCAATGATGATAAGACGTTGAATCTGTAAGACTACCGAATGAACAATTCTGAATTCTGAATTCTTTAAAAAAAAATTAAAAAAATCGATTCAGCCGCCTATTGAATCGATTCGAGAATTGCGCGATGTAGTATCGCGATATATTGCCGAATCGATTTTTTTTTAACACCCCTAGTCAAAATACTGACAATGGTCTGCAAAATCTAGAATTCCCAGAGTTTTTCCATACATTTTTCTGTCTTTTTCAGTTCGATTGAAATAGAGTAAAGCGATATTAACACTATATATTTGTATGAAAAACATTACAATATGATGTATTCTTAGACTGCTCCACAAACTACTTTATTATACATCGTTTGTAACCTCAAAAGCATTGTAAACTGAAGACACCCTATTCTTGTGGGTAGTTTTCATGAGGCTTAAAATGTAAACCTTTAAAACAGGTCTGAGGGTAGAGGTTTTTAAAAACCAAATCATTTGACTTGACCATAAAAACTGCTCAGCAGATTTCACCAGTAAAGTCTACATTTACATCCAACTGTCCAGATAAATGGTACGCAAAAGACAAATGTTTTGTTGCACAAAGCAGTTGTTTGTTATGCACATCGTGTCCTGACAAAGTGATGACTGCCAACTACTGGCCTGGCATGCAAATTACAGGATGCCCTCGGTTTAAGACTGTACCAACTAGGGGTGTTAAAAAAAAAAATCGATTCGGCGATATATCGCGATACTACATCGCGCGATTCTCGAATCGATTCAATAATCGGCAGAATCGATTTTTTTTTTTTTTTTTTTTAGGATTCACACCTTGAGCATGGAAGAATGTTATATGAACGGAACATTAAGCCTTAATATATTATTTTAATGCTGTTTAAACATGAAACAGATTACAACCTCTATAAGACTGAAATTTCAGATAAATAAATAATACATTTTCATATAAATCTTACACTGTACAAGCTTACTGATTAGTATTTTCTAAATTTGAATGAAAAAAATCGCAAGAATCGACTTATAAATTCGTATCGGGATTAATCGGTATCGAATCGAATCGTGACCTGTGAATCGTGATACGAATCGAATCGTCAGGTACTAGGCAATTCACACCCCTAGTACCAACATACAGTACAAAATACATCAATGTATTTATCACACAAATACAATTTTGGTGGAATTTTGACTTTAATCATTGATAAACTACAGCTCAATCTGACTTAAGTAGAAATGCAGGTTTTAAGAATGGGAGTCATTAGAAACAAAAAGGACCGTGGTCCGTGTACAGTGTTTTTCGTCATTTTTGCCACTTTTTACTGAGCAGTTGAGTCAACATATCTTAAAAGGAACCAAATACAGAGTAGAACTTAAGTCTCAAAGCACACACACACATAGACACAGACACACAAAAAAAAGCATTTAAACACTGTTTGCTGGCGGCTTTAGCTGAAAGATCAGACGAGGCTTCCACTTTCCCACCCCAGCTGTCATTGCGACGCGAGACTCCAGTTGCCAAGGTTATCTACTGGGGGAGTCAATAATGTTTGATCGCAAATACAAAAAAAAAAAAAAAAGAAAAGAACCTCACAGGAGAAAGAGTGCGGGCGGCCGGAAATGAGAGGATCCTAACGACGGTAGCGTTTTACACTCCTAGAGGAACATTAAGTCTTTTCAAAAAATCAGCACCAATTAACAGCAGCCTCCTTTTTCCTCTCCAAGGGACATTATTAATCCAGGGATCTACGGTGTTTGTTTTTGAGGATCTCAGGGTTATAATGTGCTCGATTGTTTGAGGTCAGCATGCTTATTTAGATTGATTTCAAAAGACTTACCTGATGTTTAAAGGATCAAGCAAATCAAGCGGCAGTTAAGAGAAAAAAGCGGCATCCCTATTATAGATTTGTTTCGTCCTAGGCCAGCGTTCCAACGTGCCGCCAAGACTGTTAAATCATGAAAAGAATTCAACATGTAGCCAGAGTTATTTTGCCAATGACGCAGCCTAAGCAGGTGATTATGAAATCTCACAGTTGGGTGACAAATTGTTCATACAGTAAAGCAGTTCATTGATTCATTAACACATTTTTACACACTTCTAATTGGCTTCTGGGCTTGATGTCAGAAACCAAAGTGTGCGTTATTCCTGGGAGAGCTTCGAGTCTACAATTACAATTACAAGGCACCACTCACTACCCATACATCCTAACCAAAAGTCGCCACAAATATTCTCATTTGAGGACAACAATGTGAATCTTCAGTAGAAATTAAGCTCCATTATGCGGGCAACAAACAGGGATTGCTGCGGGTGGTGTGGAAGTTTCATTTGTTTGCAAAAACACGTCTTGTTTCATTTTGCATCCAGGCGCATTTCTCTAACAAATGAGTAACATGAGTCAAGCAAATACAAAGCAAATGGATGCAAATTTCACTGGCAGGCGGATTTCAAAATCGTAACAGGTTATTTTCAAGAAGGGGTTCCCAAACTTGGGATCAGGACCCAAAATGGGACCGACTGTCACGATTTCTGGAGATTATCATCATT
The DNA here is from genome assembly GCF_051991245.1 of Festucalex cinctus. Classification (NCBI taxonomy): domain Eukaryota; kingdom Metazoa; phylum Chordata; class Actinopteri; order Syngnathiformes; family Syngnathidae; genus Festucalex; species Festucalex cinctus. The sequence goes on along the minus strand of NC_135430.1, from coordinate 13,126,285 downwards.
ATCAGTATTATCATTATTAACAATAATAATAATAATAATAATAATAATAATAATAATAAAAAATTTAAAAATCATTATGCCAACACATGAGCTTGTCTAAACTGGGTCTGAAGCTGAATGAGCCACAAATGTTGCTGTTTTACCGATTTGCTCTAAAGAATGCAAATGCAAATCCAAATCCAAATGCATGCCATTTCCTCCCCAAATACAAGTGGTGTAAAATTGAGCTTCAGATTACTCACAAGAGTTATTTTCCTGCAAAAGATCACATTAAGTCACCCGCCTTGTTACCACTCAGAGGATGAGGGCATCTGATAAGAGAAATGCTCTTATCGGCTGGTTTCATCAAGAGAAAAAGCAACAAAAGTGTCACGCGAAGCCTCGTGTAAAAGAAAAAAAAACATGAAGCCAGCCAAGTAAAATTTGCACATTCATTAAAGGCTTAAGCATTCAGGCTAAAGTCGAACTGACTTAATACGATGAAAGTTAAATCAAATCAACAAACCTGTGTGACTTTTCTTTCTTTCTGGTTTAGTGGGGAAAGAATAACAGCGGACGCTCGGCTCTCACTCGGTCATTCTTCAAAGTTGAGGCGAGGGTTGATTAGGACCGCAACAAGGCAACAAAATAACGACAAAAAAAGGCAGTTTCTACTGGGTTCAGTAGCCCATCGATCACAACACGCGAGCTTCTGCTCCGTTCCCAGTAGCGTCTCCCCGTGCATGTAGCCAGCTAGCCTGCTAGCCGCTGAGATAAACAGTTCGGATGTCGGATCTTAACTCTTCGTATACCGGGTCCTCCGGCGTCCTCCTCACAAAAGAGCCGATCACTGGCGTGGCGCGTGGACGTCCATGTGTGTCCGCGTAGCATGAGTTCCTTTATAGGGGCGAGAAACGTGTTTGTTCTCCGCTCTCTTCGCCCGAGTAGCGGCTCACTACTACTCCGCTCGTCTAACCACAATAGGTTCTCTCGAGACTCTTTTTCAACAGCAGCCTTTTTACGACAGCCGCCGTCTGTTTACGCCCGTGTTGCCATGGCGACTCTTCCAACGTTTGTCTGGACGGGAACGCCCCCACCCCCCAAGTGCAAAGTTTGCCCTAAAATGACACATTTCGCCCACTTCCTACGAATATAGCTGCAAGTTTATTGTTTTGTGCTATTCGTTAAATTATTGTTTAATTATATGGACTCCATGGATGGAAAAACCTTGTTTCGTCACGTCACCATAAAAACCAGAACAGAAACGTACCTCATAGGGGCATTTACCATAATAAGCGAGCCACTCGTTTGTGTAACCGAGACAACACTTAGTTAATTGGACTCCTTCATCATAGAGACGATGTTATTACTATCGTAATCAGTGAAGTAATGCACATGCCAAACACAATTCACACTAGGAGGATGACTAATTGATTAATTAGCCGCTAATGGCTGGCTCACTCCCACCGAATAGGACAATGACAGCGGCGAGTCAATATTTCCAGTGGTTGGTTCAACCTTTGAACGCCGGCGCGAATTAGTTTGCAGTCACCGCCATCTCGTGGTCAAAAATGAGAAGACACTTGTAGGCATGTTTGTTTTGTTCTGTTTTTTGTTTTTTCCCCCCCTTCCTTCGCCATGTTTTGTGGGGCAATTAAAGTAAATTGATTCCGAGATTTACGAAGATCCTCGAACGTAGCACGAAATGATGCGGAAGTAAGTTACAATTTAGAGCCCCCTTCAAAAGTTTGAAACATTCCACAAAGAAGAGTCGAATATTTCTCACTGTAAACACTTTAACAGCTATTATCTAAACCAGTGGTGTTCAAACTCGGTCCTTGAGAGCCTGAGTCCCGCAGGTTTTGGGTGATTTAACTGCTCCAACGCACCTGTTTCCACACCTGTGTGTGGGAGAAGGGAAACATACAAACTTGCAGGACTCTTCGAGGACCGAGTTTGGACACCACTGATCTAAACCATCTTCCACTTAGAAGTCAACACTGTGCAGATATAAACGTAGACAAATGAGGGGGAAGCAATTTTACATGGTAAGTACTTTTTATGCGAGACTTGTTGACGTGGGTGGACTAGGTTGCAATTTGCAATAATAACTTGGTTGCATTACAACCAACATTAGTGGTTGAACACATAATGTAGTGAGTATATAGCCTTCATTTTTTTTGATATCTCATAATAAAAATCACAATTTCCCTACAAACGTATACTACCAAACTGATCCATCAAATATATAGCAACAAATGACATTGATGGTACTTTTCTACAGCTCCATTTATCCTTTTCTTTTCTTTTCTTTTCTTTTCTTTTCTTTTCTTTTCTTTTCTTTTCTCTTCTCTTCTCTTCTCTTCTCTTCTCTTCTCTTCTCTTCTCTTCTCTTCTCTTCTCTTCTCTTCTCTTCTCTTCTCTTCTCTTCTCTTCTCTTCTCTTCTCTTCTCTTCTCTTCTCTTCTCTTCTCTTCTCTTCTCTTCTCTTCTCTTCTCTTCTCTTCTCCCATGTATGTATTCCATTCAGTTCACGGCTGAATTCAATTATTTTTGTGTGGAAATTAGGGGGTCCCTCGAGATATTTTTCTAAATTTACATACTAAATTCCCACAATGATATTTGGGTGAAAATAGTCATTAATGTTTGATTGCATTCCATCGCCGGAGAGATGAAAGTGCCTCAAGTAATCCTAAAATAAAATGATGTGTTGTTTTGGCTGCCTCTGACAAAACAATGATAGGAGAAAGACGTTTTATAGTTTTAAGAGGGACATGTGCAAATATTTTAAATGATAAATATGTAAAATTGTCTACAATTACAGTAGTTGGGTCTCTAGAGTGCCCACCTAAGTAAAAAATTATCCAGAAATAGATTGTTGTAATTCTTGATCCTTGGGACCTTATGACAAACACATCACAGAGATGTTATTAAAATCCTGAAAGCTGTGGGGAAAAAATGTAAATATCTACTTGTTGTCCATCTGAGCGTTAGAGTGATATTTCCTATGGGTGGAGAGGAAGTGGCGACCCTTGTCCCTTGCAAATTGCCTGGGCCAAGTGCATCTCCCCGCTCTGCTGCTGCCTCATTAGCAAACGTGCAACCACAAAGGCCATTACGCTGGCCGAAACCATTCTGTGTTGACTTCACGCCATTAAGTCTGATTCATAAGGGGACCTTGCAGGGGCAGATAAAGATTTCATTGCATTACCGAGTCCATTACGCGCCACCGGGGAGTTTGTGGTCTGATAAAATATAGCGTGCTGCTCGGCCGAACGGGCAATTATTGTATACGCCGCGCCGCCATACCCGACTGTGTCGCAGGTGACCCTTAAAATAAAGCCATGAGCGTTATGCATAATTTATCAGGGACAGTGTCTCCATCGGTTTTATGTAGACATTGTCATACCTCTGCAGATGAGGAGATAATCAAATCTGCTTTGCAGTGTAGATAATTGCACTCGCAATCACCCCGACAAGCATGACTGGAACAGCAGTGAAACTATAAATAGTAAGGTAATCATTTTGCCTATGTGTTTTAGATAATATAATATAATATAAGACTGGCTAGCCAATAGGCCACGACTTTTGAAGTCACAAGGCCGCCATATTGCTCCTCCCATGAAACGTTTCTCGGCATACGATCCTAAACATTTATAGTATCGACATTGGAGAACATTTTGAGACAGTACTTCATGATGTTTAGAACAGGAGGAAACTTTTTTTTTTTTAAATTAAATACAACTGTAATTAGGCGGCACGGTAGTCGAGTGGTTAGCACGTCCGCTTCCCAGTTCTGAAGTCTCCGGTTCGAGTCCAGGCTCGGACCTTCCTGGGTGGAGTTTGCATGTTCTCCCCGTGCCCGCGTGGGTCTTCTCCGGGTACTCCGGTCTCCTCCCACATTCCAAAGACATGCATGGCAGGTTAATTGGGCGCTCCGAATTGTCCCTAGGTGTGCGTGTGAGTGTGGATGGTTGTTCGTCTCTGTGTGCCCTGCGATTGGTTGGCAACCAGTCCAGGGTGTCCCCCGCCTACTGCCCAGTGCCAGCTGAGATAGGCGCCAGCAGCCCCCACGACCCTTGTGAGGAATAAGCGGTCAAGAAAATGGATGGATGGATGGACAACTGTAATTCAACAAAAGATGGCTCTGCCAAATCTATTATTGGGCTCTAAGGAACTGAGCAATAAAAGATAAAGGGAGTCTTAAAGCAGCACATACTGTCCACTTGTTAATTATTATTATTATTTTGTTTTTTACTTGTTAACTCATTCACTGCCTTTGACAAGTATACTTGTCAATTGTATTTTTTAGAGCGGTGCTAAATGGGGGCGAATCTGAGCATGCTCCACTGTAAATATCAAACTTGGAAACAATTTTACTGATGCCCAACCACCGTTAGATGACATCATAGCCCCATTTTATAGGAAATAAACACAGTTTCAGAGTCCATGGGAGAAATGGCTGTAATTTGGCAAACCTACATTTTTCTGCTGTCAATTATAAAAGAACGGGACGGGACAAAAAGTAGGGAGTCTATTCTGTTATTTGGTAGATTTGGTTTATATATAATTATTGAATGGAATATCACGTGAGTATTGGAAATGTAAAAATTTTCTATAATGACTGGCAGTGAATGAGTTAAAAAATAGTGACCATGCCACCCCCCAGCCCTTTCCTAACTGCATACGAGCTGTATGACGTATAGTATAGTCTGCTCGTGAGATGAGAGGAGCAAGATGGCTGCCTGTGACTTCAATGGGTTGCACGGGCGTGTGCTATCGACTATGCAGTCATATATTCAGATCAGTGGTTTTTACACTTGCGCGAAAGTGAAGCTAAGCCCCCACTTTGACATAATTTAATTCCCATTTAGAGGAGAAAAAAACCTAACCTTTTCATAACTACCAATCATCACATTTTTCCAAAATGCAAGTATAAAGTATTTTGATCAGGACTAAACATTGTCTCTGAACCAACAGATGCCGTTGCGACTTGCTTGAAAGGCAAGCAGACTGAAGAGCACTCAGCACATCATCACAAGGAAACGTGCTCAGTGTGTCAAAAAACAACAACAACAACAACAATTCCTTGGCGTGTTATTGGCAGTGTAGTTTGCAGCCATTAGCGGCTGGCTTTCTGTGCGCCGCTTATCCGCTGAATGTCTGCGCACGCATCTTGCCGATGGTTCTTATTCCAATTAATTCAGTGGTGACGGCCGCCTGCCTTCTCATTTTGTATTACACTCTTAATCATCTCTGGAGGCCCCAGTCAGGGATGTGGGATAGAATGCTAATGCAGGCATAATATTCTAGCCCAGCCAAGGGACGCCAGGTTATGTAATCCATCTCGTGGTCACCCTGGAGAGTGTTTGTTGACATATGAGTTGATTGGCATATTTTGAAGCCGGGTGAGGCAGGGTTGGTGTCAAACAATATGTTCCTCTGGACTTTTATAAGGGAAAAGGACAGGGTGAAGGAGTCAATTACTCATGTGTGATATGTGTCAGTCACTTTCGGTGAAGCGGAGTCCCCGCGGGAGGCCCGTCAGTCACAGGCACAGCAGCTCCGTCTTTTTTTTGTGTCAGACGTCTGATCCTGTCGACCGCCATCTTCCATGGAGCTAAGCAGGCTGTCCACTCAGGCCTGCGAATTGGGTGGTCCGGGATAGTGACGGGAGATGTTCGGCAATTCCAAGGGGCCTCGGTGTAGAAGGCGTAATTTAAAAAAAATGTATAGCGCTGGATATCTATCTACTATCTACCATTAAACACCCACTATTCGCTTGAATAGCTAAAAACAGCAAGTCATTCATGCCTCCCTAAAACTGTTTACAATTGCTTATATACATAGTTTAATCTGTAAATATGGGATCCCAAAACACTTCACTTTCATTTCAAACTCATTTTACATAATCTTTAAATACAAATGGCGTACAGGTGATTTGATTGTGGGGAAAATGTGCCAAAATTGTGCTTGTTGTTGTATGTCATTTGTTAGCTTGAGCTAGCAGAGCAAAATCTCAGAATTGGCGACTCCTCATAACTGCCATGAACATACCAGGGTAAACCCAGCTCCTCCCCGACAGACAAAAATAGTATAATCAATATGTATCGCTGCAAAAATACTTGTTAGCCACCATAGCTTCAAATTAGCCAAGGCTTTGGCGCCATCTTGTGGAATCTTAGGGTGCTTCCAAAACAGCACATTTCTGTGAATAGCTGATAGGTGAATTGCGATTTGTGGAGGTTGACTACACATCATTCAAAAGCAAAGATGAATAGGAATGTACATTTGGCAACTATTGAGGAGCTGGATAAACTTGTTAAAACAGTAAGTCTCACACTGAAGCACAACCTTCGCATTTTCAGCTAATTACAGTATCCCATCCATTTCAGAGCTTTTCCTAAATATGGTCGCAGGCGAGCTTAAACCTGACTTTGGGTGAGAGGCAGAAAATTAATTTATGGTACAGCCATGTTTTGTTTTGTTTCACATCTGTATAATTGTAAAGTAGTCTGTTTCTTCAAATGTTCTTTCTTAGGACCACACTGGCGACGACGTTCATTCTTATCCGTGGCACCACGGTCCCCTGTTGGGTAAGTTTGCTTGTGAAATTGACATAATAGTAATTTCTTTGCATATAATTGTGTCCTGATATGAATAAATTACCCCCAAAACCAGCTGGCCACTACATTAAGTACTGTGAGTGTTTTTACGTTATTTAGATGCACAATAGGGCCAAAACTTCATATAGTGCATTAAAAAACTACTACTACTACTACTATTACTACTATTACTACTACTACTACTACTACTAATACTACTACTACTACTACTAATAATAATAATAATAATAATAATAATAATAATAATCCCCGCGACCCTTGTGAGGAATAAGCGGTCAAGATAATGGATAGACGGATGGATAATAATAATAAAAGGAAGGGGGGGGGGGGGGGGGGGGCAAATTGGCCTGCCTTGCTCGTCTGTTTTTGAACACTAGGTGGCACTGTTAGGCTGTATGAAGATGCTCTTTGTTCGTCAACACAGAAGAATCCAATGTGGTTTTTGTTTGTTGCATTGTATCATGACAGTTTTATTTTCTTCTTATCTGACTTACAATTGCTGCACTCATGATTCAACTACTGTACTGTTTTGTTTTTATTCATCTATCGTCTCCTCTGACATGTATTTATCACCCTATCTGCTGTATTTTGATTTATATATGTTTCCATCATGGGAAAGCACATTCTTGAAGGCCTTTTTCCAACCTAACCTGTCTTTAAAGACTCCCTTGAAACCCCGTCGCCCCCAGTCCTCTTCCTCCTCGAGGGGAAACCGTGGATGATTTTGACAAGCCGGGTCACGTTCACATTCTTTGACGTGCTGGTGTCGCTTGTTTGTGAGTCAGGGGTATGTCGAGAGAGTGTCTTGGGAGCGACGGAGCCTTACAGACTCCGTTTAGAAGACTGCGTCTCTCGTTAGCCTGTCACTCGCTTCCTGTTCCATCACAAAGACATGCACATACTGTACAGTGTACACTGCATGTCTGGGCCTAACTACATATTCCTTTGAGACACTGCTTAGCTGCTCAAACTCAACCAGTGTAATATATTCAATGTACTAAAACATCAAGCCATGACACATGTATGAAATGCTCTTGTTTATGACCACAAAAGTGACTCACATGACAGCTAGCTAAAAGTAGCTGGCTAGCAGTTAGTGCAAGAAGCTATAGTCGTCTAAATCTTCACTTAGTGTTCGTTGTTTTTAAACAGCACAAACTTAACGGGCAGTAATTTACATAGACATTTATTATAGATATTGACTTTTTGTTTTTGTCAATTTAGCCATCTTGTACTTAGCAGCCAGAACAGAGTACCGTTTTTGTCGCCATGCTATATGTCAATAAGTTTAGTTTCCTGTCCCATGGCCATCATTTAAATTTTCCTCTTTGCTATCACAGGTACAAAAAAAAAAAAAATCAAAACAAAGAAATGCATTAGTCCTTAATCCACTCAGTCTTTAACCCACGATGATGTCCTCGTCGCTAACCTTCAATTCCGAACGGACCCAGCTAGGTACTCAGCCTTTTTATACGGGGAGTCCTGAAGCACGGAATACTTTCGGTTCCATGCACTTCAAACAAACCTCTCAATCCTCTCACAGATTGTGGCCGCGAGCGTGAATATTATTTCAGACACATCACAGGGATCTGCTTCAGGTTAGCGCATACAAATGAGAAACAGGATGGAAGGGAAAAAAGCAGGAAGAAGGAAATCTAAAACATATGATGCACCATGAGTGTTCAAATAATAGTACATTTTTATTTTTATTTTTTATTTTTTTTGTGTGTGTGGCATTTAAAGACTTTTGATTTGATGCCAAAAATTCATACAGGGGAAAAATGCCTCCACAAAGATTGCAATTTTGATTTAAAAAAAAGAACAATAAGACACCATCCTAATCACCGTACAGGCCAATATGACCTGAGGAGGCTTCCATACGACCCCTTATTGCTCTTGCGCATGAATCGGCTTGCCATGTTAGTATGTTACCGTGGTAACAGATGAACACTTGTCAGCTGTAGCACAGAGGGAGCCATGGCAACACAGCCCGCCACCTTTGTGTGTGTGTGTGTGTGTGTGTGTGAATGTGAATGCATGTGTGAATCCTGTGAGTGGCGCATGGACATGTTGTCAGCCAGGCAGCATTGTGGGAGCTCTATCTATCGATCTTATCTTCAGTTTTTTTAAAACCTCTAAATATAGTCTTTTCCACTTGGATCATTGTTTTCGGGGTTAAGGTTGGGTTGGTTCTGCTCCGTTTTCTTGAGTGCGTCGCCCTTTAATTCCCTCGGTTCCTCCTTTTGAGTCCAGCCAAGATGATACCCGTGGCCTCGATGTCACTTGTCATTCCCTTTGTGGCAGCCCTGACATGCTATCTACTGTTTTGTCTCTCCAGTCTCAGTCGTTGGCTCGTTGTCACATGCCGCTCTGGCCACTCGACGGTTTGGCAACGGGGGCATTTATATGCTTGTTTTGTGCCAGGGGAAATTGTGTGGGAGTTTTCCCAGTTTGAATTGTTTAGATTGATGTGTATGATTGGCAGGGGAGCGTGACAGAGGAGGCAAGGACAAAGCAATGCAAGCCCTACTTTGGGATAGTATCAAATCAGACAAGACCTCCTCTGCCAAGGATGAACAATACAGATAGGAGCCCCTTTTACACTGCTTGTAAAAGCCGGCTGTAATGGGAGATGGATGAATTTCTGCTTTCAGAGGTAGTAACAGGACCGGGATGACTAACGGAATTCTGCAATATTGACCTGGCACTTAATTCTCTTGACCTGTTAAGTTGACAGTAATCATCACTTTCCGCCCACTATTCTTTACTTTCCCATTATCTTTTTTTTTTTTTTTGGCAGACTGTCATGCATATCTGCCACGGCTTTGTCCGCCACACAGTGCCACGTCTGTTCCTTGAGTGGCGTGAGCGGCCCCTCGCGCCGCATCCCCGTCACTTGACCGGTCCGTCGGCCTGCTGTTCCGGCTGGCCCCGCTCACAAAGGCGGCCCTTATTAGGGAGCCACGCTGGGTCCCTGGCGCTGGAATGTTAACAAGCTCTCCGGGAGCTGCTTATGACCTTATGCCGACGCACCCTCTCCAAATCCGTGTCAACCACGCCTCCGGTGACCCGGTTGACTGGAAGTTAACAAGGCGTCAGTCATCACGCCGTTTTTCCCGAGGCGGCATTTAAACTGAAAATTGATTGATTTATAGATATATTTTTAATGGTGGCTATTTGAAGGAAACACATTACCATTTTTATGAGATTGTTTTAAGTAAACAAACTCTGAGGGTATCCTTGGATCCAGCAGAGCTTCTCTCTGAAGCTTGGCATACCTATATAAAGTCTTGCATGTGTTGAGAGTGCACATATCAAAGTGTGGCGGGCTGTCAAAACAATAATTTTGATCTTAGCCAATTAGCAAGTGTCCTGAAGCTGGCACTGTTGCCCAGGTAATTGTTTGGAGAAGGTGTTTCTCAAGTCATTCACCACAATGAAAATGACAAGAGATGTTTCAACCCTACTGTAGTTACCAGACAAGTTAGCAGCTAGCTAGCTAACACCTAGCTGTTTATTTCTTCTTCTACTGTGTGCAACTTATTCTTCTTTGTATTTTTCAGGGGGGTTTTTTCCATTTGTTTGGAGACCATTTTTCTTAAGTCATTCACCACAATATAAACAACAAGAGATGTTTCAAGTTCAACCCTACTTTAGTTACCAGACAAGCTAACAGCTAGCTAGCTAACAACGAGCTGTTTATTTCTTCTTCTACTATGTCCAACTCGTTCTTCCTTGTATTTTCTGACATTTTGTGGCTACATGCTGCCCTTCATAGGTCATTCTTGGCCAACTGTGGTGGACTTGAGCCACCTGTTTTGCCTCGATGTTATCAACTTGTGTGAAATGTACTAGGTACTACATGCTTGATTTTTGCCACAGCAAATTGGAAATATCTTGAAACTTTTAGATTAAGACTTGAGATTTACTTGTGAGATCTGTGACGACTCCCACATCTAATCTTGGAATTATGACAGATTTAATTTTGCGAGGAATCCGAGGATAGACTAATTATTGTCAGTGGATTTATCGTTTGTTGTGTGGTGTGCTAATTTAGTCATCTGGCGTATACCTTAACCACACACTACAAGTTCGCCTTGATCGTGTGGGGTCTCTCACTCTTGCAAATATCAGTAGCCTATGAGCGTGCCCAACTTTAGCTAAAAAATGCAAACCCACCTTGGATTAGATTGTCCCATCTCAATTTGTCGAGCTCATTAGCGACAGCTTGATGGATTTGTCGCTCTTCTCAGTGGCAATTAAGGCATGCTGCAGCCCGACTGTGTGAAAAGTGAAGATGCATTGCCAGCTCATTTGTCAACTGTTTGATCTCATATTTTTTGCCTCCCTTTTTTCCCTATAAGTAGTTACGCAAAGTAATCTTCTAGTTGTATCCGTCGTAGACATGAGGACCCGTAAAAAAAAAAAAAAAAAAAAAAAAGAGGCTGAGTCATTGTTTTTGATGTTCAAAGTCCAACGGGAGCGCGGCAGAGGGTCTGTAACCACTCGCAGGGCTGCTTGCCTCCGACCGCTTCACCTCAGGACTTTTGGCTAGCTCGCTGCCTACCTCTTCCCCAGTTCCAGCCCTCCTCTTTCATCCCTGTGAGGCCTCTTTGCACTCAATTACTTCCATGTGGACGTCTCCCTTCCCCCCAAAGAGAGTATTTATAGCGCCGCTCTGTCTCTCACAAACTAATAAGAGAGCATTCCGGTATTGGAAATAAATGCCAAAAATGCTCCCATGTAAATTTGACTTAAGGATCACTTATAGTAAATAATAAAGTGTTGGTTCTGAACACATAAATTAATTAGATTGGTGAGGCACTTAGTGACCCACTTCTTTTATGATTGGGCTTAAGCCTGCGCCACAAATAATCTTTACGATATGGTTTGGCCTCTCAGATTTAACGACAGGATTTCCTGAAATAGTGCCTGCCCCACTAATAGACAGTTTCACACAAATACTTTCTGTGGTTATTTATTTATTTACTCTTGTGTTTTCCATTGGAAAGGGGAGGCATTCATTGCTTTGATTCTCAACTGGTGGGACACGGATTCATTCAAGATGGTCTTACTTTATGTTGAAACGGGTTCGTGTTGACTGACGTGAATAGTAAAATATTTGTTGTCGTAAAATCCAGTTTGAACGTAATCATTTCATACCTCCTAAATCCTCAAGTAGTTTTCTTCTGGCTTGTGACGTTCCATGATGGGTGTGGATTATACCGTTGACCTGTGCACCTTCATCCTCTCTGCCGTTTATTTTCTCGGCATGGGTGTCTCCATCCTCTTTTGTTTTGAAATTTAAAACAGCCCTCGTGTCTTTCTGTCCCCCTCAGTTTTCGCCTAGTTTTCTCTTTTATTCGCGCCATCTTACACTTTTATCAACCCCTGACAGTATACTCCTATTATTCACAAACACGACATGGCTAAGACTTTAAAGTGCTCCTGCAACAATAAAACTGGCGGAGAGGTCATCAATCACCCAACGGCTCACGATGGAGCATGGACTCGCGCGACGTTTCACTCTGACATATTAATTAGACCTAAGCATGAAAAATGATATGCGGTTTGGGACAGAACTGTCGCTCTTATTTGCACAGGTACAAACAACTGACCTGTCTTTTCATAGATTAAATGATAATAATAATAATAATAATAATAATAATAATAATAATAATAATAATAATTGTGTCTTATCATCTCTTTTAAAAAGATATTGGAGGAGGTGGCGTTTCCCAGCATGCTTTGCTGTAGTCCCAATTATCACTTTTGACTGTGTTATCATGCCTCTCTAATGTGTTGTTTTGGGTGTAACAGCTAGCGGTGTCATATTGGTACTGTGAGAACAGCAAAGACACCAAGTTTATGTTTTGTTTTTTGTTTTTTTTAAACTTGCTGCGCGGGCCAGTTCCATGATATTTATCAAATGGATCCGTGGGCAAGATTTAATTGCACAGCATGCCCAGAGTTTGACACATATGATTTAGAGTCTTCAATGAACTGAACATGCATGTTTTTTTGGAATGTATTGAAGAAAGAAGGAAAAAAAAAAAAAAAAACGCCAGCAGAGGGAGAATATGCAATTTACACACGGGAAAGTCTGAGTCGATAGGACCTGTCAGCTATTGGGCGGGGTACCGTGTTAAAAATTTCAAACAAAAAAAAAATTAAAAATGCTAACACCAGTTACACATAACTACTTTGTCGATGTACCGGTACCCGTAAATGCCATTGAAATCTCAAGGAAATGCCAATTAATATTTTTTAAAGGAAAATAAAAATGGTATTGCCAATTTTTCATTAAAAAAAATTTTTGTGGTGATGAAAACATAATAAAGTCATTATTTTAGGAGAATTAAGTCCAATATTTCAAAAATACAACTGGTGTCCAAATATTACACCTTTTAGTATGGAAATGGTGCATTTATTATCTTAAAAAAAAAAATAAAAAAAATGATACACTTTTTGTTCCCATGAAAATATGTATACTGTACATAAAATTCCTATAATAATTTGACTTTTATGTTTTAAAAATAAATGCAACTTTACGAGATGATGCTTTCGAAGTAGTAGGTTTCTTATGTTTGTTTTATTAGTGCGCCAGTCGCTATATTTATACTAGTTAGGGGAGACCGGGGCTAGTTGTATCACTTTTTATACTTTTATATATTTCTTGGAATCAATACATCATATATAAACCAAACTTATACCAGATGAAAGACCAAAGTCTTGGGTATATTTTTCGTATTCATGTCATTTTCGTACTTTGCATCGGTGCAGAGTTATAAGCCATCAAACAGAGGGAGTGAACATGTGACATGTTGCCCCACCAATGGGTAAGTTGTCACACTATATGGGCTAAGATGTCACGTTGGATTTTGCAACTAATAAAACAAGGACAAAATTATCCTTGTTCTCCTATTTTGTTTTGTCTGTTGGCTTTTACAGCCAGAGAAATTGTTTATCATTGATCTTGAGAATTTACTAGTCATTGAGTAAACTTTAACATAAAATATTATGAAATAAATTAAAGTCCTTAGGAACTGCTGGCATGTAGGTCATAGCTCTCAAATGTCTGTTTTGCTTCCCTTAAACTGGAAATTTCAGATTAAATTTAATTTTAAAAAATTAAAGCATTTCAATGAATGGATGGATCGTTCATTATGAAACGTAAACCAGTCATGTCGTGGTACTGGAAAATCCATTTTTATCAATGAAACAAAACCTATCAAACTAAATTCCTCGTTCTTCAGACTCATCATCTGAAGAACAATTCTGGCATACGTAAACAGAGTTGCCAGAGGTGCATTTTTCTTTGGCCCATTCTTTGCATATGTGACAGCAAACCCCAAAATGACTGAGACAAGTTGCCCCAAATGACCATGTTGGCTAAAACTTGCTCTAGTTCAAAGCTAGCTTAAAACAGAGCAGTGTCTGAGGCATAACAAGATGCCTGAAACTCTTCTCTAACGTGTCCACACGATTTTCTGCTAGAATTTGTACACAACCCCTGACCACTTATATGAAGAAAATTGCAACGTGACAACTTACCGTGATACAACTAGCCCCGGTCTCCCCTACACACTTTTTCAAAAGATACCACTTAGTAATTTATTGCATATTATTTTCGTGGACCCCAAGTACCGTATTTTCCGCACTATAAGGCGCACCTAAAAGCCTTCAATTTTTTCAAAAGCTGACCATGCGCCTTATAATCCAGTGCGCCTTATATATGGATCAATATTGAGCCGCAACAGGTCTCGCTGTCAAGACGCTATCGGTGACCCCGTACGATCGGCATGCGCAGAAGATCCCGCCATCTTGGTTCGCTAGCTAATACTAATACTTTACCTCAGAGAAAATAATAAAACAGCTGTTTATTCATTTTGGGAGTGAATGGAGTTGTCAGAAAGCTGGTTTGTAATTTTGTAAGTTTGACTGACATCTGACTGTTTGTTGACATTCCCTTTAGCGCAGCACCATCTAATGGATGCAGAACGTAACCCCAGCCTCTACTGTAGCGCCTTATATATGGAAAAAGTTTGAAAATATGTCATACATTGAATGTGCGCCTTATAATGAGGTGCGCCTTATAGTGCAGAAAATACGGTAATAAGTCGCAGTCCCTCTGTCGCCCAGGGACCCTAGTTGGAGTACCGCCGCTTTAGCTGCTCATTAAGTCTCCAGTGATTTGTCTGAAAAAAAAAACATGCATTCACTATGATTGCATGATGAGTGTGTTAGATACCGTCTCACTTTCCAGCTCATTAATTATCCTCGCCTCTTCTCTTTGCTGTCCTTGAGCAGCCTCGCTTCAGACTAACCCAGCGGACCTACAAGTGTGTGTGGGAATGTGTCGTGGCGGGGGAGAGGTCAAACAGGATACAAATCCTTTTAATGAACTGGCCTTTTTTCTCCTCAGGCGTACCGTCTCCACTCTCTACCGCATACGCGTCCCTCCACATAGATGTGCACGATACACACTCGTAATCTCACACACAAAAGCGGCAGACAGCTGCTAGACCGACAAGGCTCTGACGCCACTGGACATTTACGCAGCTCCCCTGCAAGTGCAAGAATATAAAACATCAGTCGATCATCTGCTTTGTGTCCGCAGAGGTGCACTACACTAATCCCATTTCCAGGCACAATTCCCTTAACTCATTTTAACACAGCGTCCATTAGAGGTGAATGGATAGGCGGATATATTCATGTTATTGAGCGGCACTGTTAAATAAGACGAGATTTACTCATCAAAGTGGCCGGTCAGCATTTTTTTTTTTTTCTTTTCACAGCTAGGCACAAAAATTCCACAACTTAGCATGTAAACAACGCTTAAGATAACAACTTCCAGATGCAAGGGGGATGTTTTATTCATATTTTTTTGTGATAAAAACAGATTAAAATATGTTGTGCCATGAAAGGAAAATATTATTTTTTTCTCTCTCTCTTTTATTGCAACCAAGCTAACATGTGACTATTATGCACAATATTGTTAGCTTAATAGCATATGTACCCAAGTCATCATGTTAGCTTAATAGCATAATTGTCGTGGTCAGTTTGTCAATTATCTAAATCATGGTAATCTGCCAAGATTAAACCGAGGCAACTGGACTCTTCTTGTCTGTTAAATGGGGACGGGTCTCGAATAAGCTTCGGCTTCTACCCGTCAGCCCTTCTTTCGGATGTCAATGTTGCAAATGATGTGATGTGATTGATGTAAACTGTAATGTGTCCGAAAGGAAAAAATGAATAAACTAAACTAAACTAAATTTGTTTTTGCTGTTCTGAAAATAATAATAATGCCTTAATGCTGAAGCTAATTTTTCAAGGGTCGCGACGAAGCTATTACGAGTGGTTCTCGAGCTCTTTGCACAAAGTACCGCTACAATTGCCAACATCATTACTAATATTAAGGTACATTAGTAAGTTTTTTTTAGTTTTTTTTTTGTGGGGGTTATTACCAAAATGTGTATTTAATAAGAATTAAGGGCTCTTAAGACTTTTTCTTGTTACAAAATCCTTTTGCTCGGCTTATTACTTTTTTTTGTTTTTTTGTTTTTTAATCAGTAGCGCTTTGAGATGGCTGAAATATAAAGCGCATTACAAATACATATATACCCCCTGCGACCCTTGTGAGGAATAAGCGGTCAATAAAATGGATGTATGGATGGATAATAATAAAACGTGATTCAATAATAATTACATTAAAATTAGGGATGCCCTCGCAGTTTTATGTTGCATTTTTAAAACATAACTTTTGTTTTGGCTAACTCAAAATGAGTTACTGGTTGTCTTTGAAGCAGAAATATCAATAAAATTCAGCTTCATGGTGCTTTACAAAATGTTTCAATGTATTTGTACACTTATAGTAAGACTCGAAAGTGTTTTGTTTGTTTTTTTCATCAGAGAGTTTCTAACTGTGGTATGAGTCCCCCTTTTAGTTCTTGGGCTTACTCTAGTGGCACCCGAAAGAATCAGTGCATAATAGTGCTTCTTCTTTGTTTATTACAGTACCGTATATTTTTTTAAGCACAGTTCAGTTTGATTTCATTTTTAATTTAGAGAAGCACTGTTCTATTTCTTATCCTGTCAAGAGTCACAGATGAAACTTAAAGGGATACTTTACTTATTTAGACATTTTTGACAGTCAAACATTAAAATTTGGCCTATAATAAAGTTGATATTTTCATTATTTGTCATGTACAATTAGTACCTTTAAAAACACATTTTGCAACTTGCTGTCGACTGAAAATGACATCACAAGGGCTCAGGTAACCAATCACAGCTCAGCTTGTGAATGTCACATGACCCAACCTTAGAAAACAGGTGAGCTGTGATTGGCTACCTGAGCCCTTGTGATGTCATTTTCAGTCGACAGTGAGTTGCAATTTTTTTTTTTTAAAGGTACTATTTGTATGTGACAAATAATGAAAGTATCAAATGAATTATAGACAAAATATTAACTTTTTATTGCTATAATGGGCTAAATAAGTGACGTATCCCTTTGAGCAAAAAGCAAACCACCAATTTTGCTGTTATTTTCACTTTATTATTTTGTTCCTAATACAGTATTTTGCTTTCTATTCAAATTAGCAAAGTAAAATTGCGAGCTTTATAAATGTAGAATCTCATTTACTTACATATGTGCTTTAAACAAAAGTGTGAAGCAGTCATTGGCACGACATCAGACGGATTCCACCGGCCCGGCTTATCGCGGTCCTCCGTGTTCCTCGCCGAGGCGGGGGAGAGCGTTTTCATAAAAATTGGTTGACCTTTGCGACTCGGGTGTCTGTGGCGTACACGGCGGCGTGGGCGGCACCGAGGACTTTACGCTCGATAGTGTTTCATAAAGCACAGGGGGTGTTTTTCGTAAAGATGCTATCTCTTTTTTTTGTAACTGTGTGAAATACAACAGAAAAAAAGCAAATTTATGAATAGTGACCAAGGTATATGCGGGGGATTACTGTAATACATGCAGTGCTATTCTCTTGTGAGTAATTGTAGACCACCCGTGCGGCCCTTTGCTAATTGGCCCCAATCTCTGTCGCCGTCGTTAGCGTACACGTAATGATTTTCAGGCTCAGCCATCGTTAATCTCATGCCCCTCGCATCTGCTCATTACGGCAAGCCGTCTTATCTTGTACTCGCCCCTCCGCGGACGAGCGTAGCCGTCGTCGCGTCAACTCAATACGGGCGCATCTCTCAAGTAAATAGAGTCCGCATGAGGCACGCTCCATTAGACGCACTTGAAGAGTGCTGAGAAGGACGTTTCTGGAGCGAGCGCGGGTCAGCCTACTCGTTAATGCATGCCGCGCGTGTGTATACCTGACAGTGAAAACAGCGGTAAGTGGAGAGTCGGCTTCATTTGACCTTTCGCTATAGTTCGGAATTACACCTTTTATCTCGCAATATGACATTTTTATTCTCAAAAATTAAAAAAACAATCTTGTCGTTTACTTCATTCTAGTGAATAATACTTTTTTTGCAGAATATTCTCGTAAAATGACTTTAGTCTCCTCAAATTACATGTTTTTCTCATTCTTTATATTACAACCTTATTCCAATAAAATTCAGACTTTAACATAAGATTACTTATCTGACTTTTTTTTGTAGTGTAAGATTTTATTCTCGTGAATAAAAAAGTTCTTGTAGTATTAGTTAACTATTTCACATATTGCGACTTAATTTTCTTTAATTAAATTAAACTCAAAATCACATTATTTGTTTAAAAACATTTTTAAAAACTTTATGAGAACATTTGGACTTTTTACGTTATTCTTCCAAAATTCCACATTTTCACTCAAAATTACATTATTCGTAAAAAAAATGGTAAAAACTTTACATGACGAACATTTTGACTTATGTTCTGTAAACTGTCTGTTATCAATTTACAACTTTATTCTGTTAAAATTAAAACTTTTTTATATAATGTTGCAGCTTCATTCTCATGCCAAAATGTATCATATTACTTTGTTCATGAAAAAATATGAGTTTTCTAATTTTTTTACTTTTTTCTTTGAATGCTGACTACTCTCTTGAAATATTTTTTTCATTCTTGCTTGACAATTATTCATGTAAAAAAAAAAAAACTCATAAAATGATTTTATTGTCCTAATGTTTTATTTATCTATGTCATGAAAGGGTCATGCAAGGGTTATGTTTGGGTCATGACCGTGAGGTCAAGTGTCTGTTTTTTAACTGATGTAATCGGCATCTAGTTTCAACTATGTGATGTCATGAGCTATGTGATGTCAAAAATCTTTAATCTCTTTTTCTGGTCAACAGCCAATAAGATAATTTCATGGTAGTCCTGTTAGCCACATGTCTAACCACAGCCAATCCGATCAATTGACTGTATATTTAAGCCAAACCGAGAAGTGTGTGTTGGTCGGATTATTACCTCGGTTCCTCTGTGCATCTCCACAGCCCAAGGGGGCTTGGCGTCTCGTGATTCTCGATGCATTCTCATTGTTTCTCGTCTCGTCAAGTTTGTTCTACGCCTCTCGATGTTATGAGAATAAATAGTTAAAATCTTTTGTGTCTGCGCTTTTGAGATCCAACCTCAGAACACAATTTATTACTTTTTCTTGCAAAATTACAGCTCAGCTTAGTCTTCTTGTAACATCTTTACATTCTCATAAATATTGATTTATTTCCTGTTATTAAGACTTTGAATCATGTTTTTTTCTGGTGTATTTTTCCCCACATAATATTTTTTCTTACTTCACTTATATTATCATATTTCAGCTTCATTCCAACTTTTTCACGAGTCAATTTGACTTCTCTGAATTATGACTTTGTTATTGTGCAAATGTAATATGACTTCTTCACATATCAGGAATTAATCTTTGTGAACACTGACTTTATTCACATAATTGAGTTCATTCTGGTAAAATTATGCATATTTCATTTGAAAGATTGTTGGACATGGCAAAAGTAACTAAAGCGAGGCGGTTCTTTACACAAGATAATTAACAGCCCAAAGCAGCCTGCTGCTGCGAGATGAAAATAACTGTGATGGTGAGCCATAGTCATTTCCATCCTCTCTCAACAAGTCAAATTGAATTTCTGCAACACTTTTTTTTTTTTGTCCCAGGCTGCTTTTCACATTCCAGCTGGCTTGTCTTTACCAGCAAGGGGAGTCTTCATCACTTCCTCCCTGTCGCCTCGCTTTGTCTACATCCCACTCCCTGCTGGGCTTGTCATCTTTCCTCACATCAGGGACAGTCTCTTCATGACGTCAGGCATTTTTTTTTCAGCATTTGTTTTCGCACTTGGCCTGGTAGTTGTTACAACAGCTGGTTTTCGGTTCAGCTGGAGCCGGTTCAATGGGTGGTTACAGGGTTGGGTTGGTCGGATCCCATGCCGCACGCGTTCCGTTACGACTTTTGAATAAGTGATGTGGACATCTGGAATTCAGTGCGAGCAGCACAATGAGTGGTCGCAGGGTTGGGCTGCTCTTGCTCTTGCTTCATATTCAGATGTAATTGTACACTGGAGGATTCAGAGCGGGACCTTTTGGGGAGATCGGGCTTACAGGCATATGCTAATCAGACTTTCCACTCTGTATTTTATGTGTGCTTTTTAAAACTAAAACACATACACACATTGATTTTTAATAGATACATTTGAATAGTTTCCACAGAAGAAAAGTGAAAGTCGACGAATAAGTGAATAGTCAACGGAAGAGGATTAGGGCCAGTAAAGAGAAGAAAAAAAAGGTTGGCATGATTCTGACTTTATTCTCTGCATTCTGACGTTGAGGTCAGAATTCTGACTTTATTCTCAGAATTCTGACTTTCTGACTTACCCACAATTCATAGCTGTACGTCACAAAGTCAGAATTCTCACTTTAAAGTCAGAATATTTTAAAATCAGAATTCTGAGATGAAAGCAAAAAAGTGAGAATTCTGAGATTTAAGTAAGAATGCTCACTTTAGTCAGAATTTTGTGATTAAAGTCAGAATTCTCACTTTAAAATCAGAATTCTGAGATTAAAGTCATATTTCTCACTTTGAAGTCGGAATTTTGTGATTGAAGTGAGAATTCTCACTTTAACACATTCACTGCCAGTCCAGAAAAAAAATTTGACATTGACGTCTTTTTCGATCAATGGCATTGAATGAGTTAAAGTCAGAATTCTCACTTTAGTCAGAATTTTGTGATTAAAGTCAGAATTCTCACTTTAAAGTCAGAATTCTCACTTTAGTCAGAATTTTGTGATTAAAGTCAGAATTCTCACTTTAAAGTCAGAATTCTGGGATGAAAGTGATAAAGTGAGAATTCTGAGATTAAGTGAGAATTCCGACTTTAGTCCAGAATTCTGAGATGAAAGTGAGAATTCTGTAATTGAAGTCAGAACTCTCACTTTAAAATCAGAATTCTGAGATTAAAGTTACAATTCTCCCTTTGAAGTCGTAATTTTGCGATTGAAGTGAGAATTCTCACTTTAGTTAGAATTCTGAGATGAAAGTGAGAATTCTCACTTTAAAGTCAGAACTCATTTAGTAACAATTTTGTGATTAATGTCAGAATTTTCACTTTAAAGTGAGAAATTCTGAGATGAAAGTCAGAATTCTCACTTTGAAGTCGGAATTTTGTGATTAAAGTCAGAATTCTGCGATAAATGTCATAATTTTCGCCTTAAAGTCAGAATTCAGAGAATAAAGTGAGAAGCTGCATGCCAACCTTTTTTTTTCCATTCACTGACCCTAATACTCTTCCGTAGAGTTGCAATTACTGCATGTTTTGTTATGCTGACGCATTTTCAGTATCGTTATCCACTTGTTCAGTAAGAATCGTCACGGTTGCTAGTCCTGATGGAAGCCTGCACCACATCATGCATGTCCTCTCTGACGATGCATTATTTAGTAGTGCGCTTGAGAGCGGTTTGTATGTCTGTATTTGTGTGTTTATGACTTATACGTACTCTAGTGCGGCTTAACGGACACGGCATCGTGACTGGTCGTTCAAAGGCATGCGATTCAAAGTTTTCTCCAAGGCATCTCCTCCTCGCCAAATGAGGCGTAAAGCTTGTGTAGCTAACACGCGCGGATGTTTCATAAATCATTGTCGCGCGGGACTAAATCAGCCACGCGTTAATCACGGCCATCCAAACGGCGAGGGGGTGTTCCCACCTGGAGCGCCTAATTGAATTCGGCGGAAAGTGTAAACAAAAAGTCGATGACTAATTATTTGGCATTTTGACGCATCTGTCACAGGGAGCATTTTTCAGTCGTTTCTCACTGGAATTAGGATTTCATGCTAAGACGTGCAGTGAAATTAGTAGAAATGTATTCATTTATTTATTTATTTATTTCAATTTTTGAGTGACATGTTGAGCAATGGTTCAGGTTCTGTGGGGTTAAAGAACAGATGTTTGAACACAAACAATGCAGCAATATATTATAATATATGTAGACAGACAATATAACAATACACAAAGCCATATATTCTTTTTACTTTGGAAAAAAAAAGTAGTTAATTAATCATAATGCCCACACGGTTCAAATTTTATATACTATTTAATTATGTTATGAAAATGAGCAATATTATAATGTGCTCGTTTTTATATTAAAAAATAGTGGCGTCTGGAACAGATTAATGGCATTTACATTCATTTCAATGAGGAAAGACGATTTGAGATGCAAGTGTTTTACCTTATGAGTCGATTCTATTTCACGATTCTATTTGATTTTGGATTTAGATTGTACCATTTTTTTATTATTTTATATGTATAATTCTAAATAATTATTTTTTTATTAATTTGATTTTTTTTGAAAGAATTGTAAACATAAGTTTAAAAAAAATTCTGAGCTGTCTTAAAATGTAAGTCCGTCTTCCATAAATGTAAGAAAATACTTTTAAATTCCTGTAAACCGTAAATACAAAAACAAACATTTTACTTTCACATGAATTTTTGGGGAAAAAAAGATGGATTAAAACTATCTATTTATTGTTTCATGAATCGATATCGATTTTTTTTTTTAACCCACCCCTGGTTGTAATGCTTTACATTGTTCACCCACCATTATGGTGTGTAATTCAATTACTTCCAATCGATGCCACAAGATGGTGGTAAAGCACTAGTTTGGTCTAAATAAATCTCAACTCACTTCAACATAGTTCCTTGGGAGAAAAATCTGCAACTGGGTGAATTTATGAATGACGAATCATGAACATTCTGTGGGTCACTCTATTGTAAACATTTAGTACAATTTCTTAATAAACTGTTGTGAGAATAACAGAGTAAAAAGAAGACTGAAATATTCTCTTGAGCTCGAAGGATGACAGAATTACATTAACAATTGCTTTCATGTTTGTACAAATGTTTGCACTTTTTTCCGATATGATCTGATGATCCTTAGCCGCCGTTCTATCCTCACATAAGCACACATCACGGAAGCGCCGCCCTCTCTTCTGACCTTCCCCGCCGTCACGATCCGCTTTAATCCTTCTTCTTTTTCCCAATAATTTGCCGCTCTTTGAAGTCGTCGACTTCCTGGGGGAGTCTCGGGCTCTCCGGCGAACGCGGGGGTGCGCTCTGTGAACGTTCCTCCGCCGTGTCTCTGGAAAGCCTCTTCTTTCCTGATGGCGGCTCCTTCAACCCCCCTGCTGTGATGCCTCGATGTTGTGTACAGCTTGTGTTTGTATTTCTTTGTCTTTCATCCCTGCAAATATTGGTCTTCCACATTTCTGTTTATCCTCGATAGTGTGCGGTTTCAAACGTCGAAATGTTTGTTTTTAGGGAACCAATTAATTCCCATACCCGTAGACCAGGGGTCAGCAACTTTTGCTGTCAAAAGAGACATTTTAAGGTGGAATAAATCACCAAAAATCTGTCTGGCGCCGCAAAAAATTTGAACTTTGTGATGAATGTACTGAGGGCCCAAGAGCTAATTTGAACTGCACCATAACAGAAAAATATGCAGTATCCAATACATCGAGATTCATTTTCGTGTTATTTTTTCATACCGGTACTTCATTTGTCATACAATTTTAGACTTTTCTACCTTTCTGTCAAATTAATGACATTGTTGGCAATTTTTGACATTGTTGGAAATTCTATAGACATACAGTAATTTTCTGACTCTCTTTTTGGACATTCTTTGGCTATTTTTAACATTTTTTCATGCCTTTCTTTGCTCTCAATATTCTGAGATTTTTGGCTGTTTTGTGGACATTTTATGGTATTTTTTTTAACATTATATGCTCACTTTTTGGGATTTTTTTGTTTACTTTTTCGTCTCCCTTTTTGTCCCTTTCTAACTTAAAAATTTGCACTCTTGACTTTTTTTTGAATATTTCATTTTTTATTTTTCATTTAATCACTAATTCATGTAAAGAATAATTCATCTAAAAACTAAAAATAAATATGTAATATTTATATTTTTAGACTTTTCTGCCTTTCTGTCAAATTTATGACATTGTTGGCCTTTTTTTCTGCCTCTCTGATTTTTTGGGATATTTTATGACTATTTTTGTCTTTTTTTTCAGCTTTTTTTTGTTATCAATATTCTGACATTTCTGGAAGTTTTGTGGGCATTTTATGGTAATTTTATTTGCACATTTTATGGTCACTTTTATGGCTTTTTTTTTTTTTTTTTTTTTTTTTTTTACTTTTTCATCTATTCTGACAACTTAAAATTTTGGGCTCTGACACTTTTTAAGAATATTTCATTTTTCAGTTTTTTTTTTATTTAATTGTTAATTTGTATAGAAGAGTAAGACAAATATTTGAACAAAAAACTAAAAATATATGTAAAAAAATATATATAATTATTAAATTAATTATGTATTATTAATTATTATTAAATTAATATATATATTAATTTCTACTTTTTTTTTTTTTTTTTTTTTTTTTTTTTGAGATCCACAGGGAGCCACAGGGGAGGGACTAAAGCGCTCCAGGTTGCAGACCCAATATGGCCGATCAAAACTGTGGAACTGATCTGCAAATTTCCAGCACTTGTTTATCATATTTGGCAGCACAGTGGACTAGTGATTGGTGCGTCTACCTTGCAGTTCTGGGTTCAAATCTTGGGGTACTTTTCATGTTCTGGCTTCCTCCCAGGATGCCACTTTCCAAAATCTTGCATTTTGGTTTTATCGAAGACTGTAATTGATCTAGGGTTGAGTATACTCTTCATTTTAAGTAAGTAAGATGGAAACGGCACTATTTGGTGAGCTGTATATCGTGCAGCTTTTTGTTGGCGGAGAAGACGCTTAGCATTCCGTCCTGCGCGTGGCATTGAAATGCACAATGGAGACAGCTGGCAGAGCGGGATTGGCATCACGACTCTGCATTGGCGCCACGCCGTCAGCCCAAACAGGAACAGAGCGCAGGGGTGCGTGATCCAAGTGCGAATATGTGCAAAAGCGTATGGTCGCGCTCAAACGGTCGTGAGATTGTCCAAAAATGCAGATACCGAGTTATTTTCGTAAATTGACATTTTTTCACTAAATGCTTGTAATTCTTTCATTTCAAACACACCCAACAGACAAAGTTCTCCAGTAGGTGCTCCTGGTTTGGTTAGCAATGCATGTTGAATGGGCTCAGCGTTTACAGAAGGGGTCTGCAACCTGCGGCTCTGGAGCCACATGTGGCTCTTTAGTCGCTGTGGATCACTACAAAATTTAGTAGAAATGTATATATTTTTTCATAATCTTTTTTAGTTTTTAGATGAATTTTTCTTTACATTAATTAATTATTAAGTAAAAAATACAAATGAAATATTCCCAAAAAAAAGTCAGAGTCCAAAATTTTAAAAGGATACTTTACTTATTTAGCCATTTTTGGCAGTCAAACATTAATATTTTGCCGAAAATTAAAAAATTTTATTTTATTTTTTCCATGTACAATTAATACCTTTAAAAACACATTTTGCAACTTGCCGTCGACTGAAAATGACATCACAAGGAATCAGGTCACCAATCACAGCTCAGCTTGTGAATGTCACATGACCAAACCTAGAAAACAGATCAGCAGTGATTGGTTATCTGAGCCCTTGTGATGTCATTTTCAGTCGACAGCAAGATGCAAAATGTGTTTTTAAAGGTACTAATTGTACGTGAAAAATAATGAAAGTATCAATTAATTCTAGACAAAATATTAACTTTTTATTGCTAGAATAGGCTAAATAAGTGAAGTATCCCTTTAAGTTGTCAGAAAGAGACGAATGGTAGATGAAAAAGTAAACCAAAAAAGCCCAAAAAGTAACCATAAAATGTTAGAGAAAATTACCATAAGATGTCACAAAACTGTCAAAAATCTCATAATATTGAGAACAAAAAAAGAGGCAGAAAAATGTCAAAAATAGCCATAAAATTTCCCAAAAAAGGAAAAAGAGAGTCAGAAAATTACTGTATGTCCATAAAATTGCCAACAATGTCATAAATTCGACGGAAATGCAGAAAAGTCTAAAAATGTATTACAAAGGAAGTATGAAAAATTATACAAAAACACAAAAGGTAGAAGAAAATTAATTTCTATGTATCTGTTATGGTGCTACTCTAATTAGCTCTTTGGCCCGCAGTACATTAGACCAACACTAACACACTGTTTTGTTTGTTTTTTGTTATTTATTTCAACTAAAATGGCTCCTTTGACAGGAAAGGTTGCTGACCCCTGATTTACGGAAAGTATGAACATTTGGTGATTACCATTTTGGAATATCGCAACCGTATAACTAAACATATTGGGTAAGATCCAGAACGTGTGCTTTGATACGTTTGGCACGGATGAAATTGATTTTCAGACACCTTAGCTGTGAAGTCTATCTCATCTATTTTGGGCCACAAATATAGCGCTGTCCCACATGCGAGCCTGAGACGAATGGCTGTCGGTCGCAACGGAGACTGGAAGAATATTTGATGTGAAGTGACGTTGGCTAGTGCAGCAGCAGCTTCCCTGACTGCTCGGCTTGACCCACTTATAAGCTCCTACATAGAAAGGCCTGGGTTGATATTTTCCCAAACATAGGTGAAATGCTGCTATATAGAGAACAGTATAATGTTTTGCTGTTGAGCCTATAAAACTTGATATTTGCTGTGTGTCAGCAATATGTCCACAACAATAGACCGTGCAGGGCATTATTATTTCATTTACCCCGTTGGATAGTGAGTTCGCACTTTGACGGATGCTCATAGCCGAAGAAGCCTCGGAGGTGCCACGGCTCTCCGTATCTTTGGATCACATTTCAGCCCTTAATGCAGCAGCGCCGGCAGTTCCCTGCAAAGCTCTTCGTGCGCGTTAGAATTCATTACGGACGGCCATTGAAGTCAAATGTCGCTGCGGTTCCACACAAGGATTTCAAATGTAGAACAATGTGAATACGTTGCACGGGTCAGCACCGATTCAAGGCCAGAAGATGTGAATAAGAGGCGTGAAGGATATAATAATAATAATAATAATAATAAAGCCCAGATCATCGTGCTGTAATTGACTCCTGCGGTCTTTCAAGACACTGCGATTGAGTCCCAAGTGGCTGATTAGTAGCAGGTTCGAAATGGTAGCTTCAAACCAAAATAGCAGACATCCTGTGTCTTTTCAGGCATGGGTTCTTGAGACTTTTTTTGTGCAGCTACTCCTGCTCAACATTAATGTTGTTCCGATACAGTTTTTTGGCCCCCCATACCGATTCCAATACCCAGCTTTGCAGTATCGGCCGATACCGATACCATACCGATACTTAACTCATTTGCTCCCAATAATGTGTAAATAAGTTTTTTTTTAAATATATATATGTTTTAAGTCTCCCAAAGACGTATTTATACGTTTGTTTTGTTTTCTTTTGTTTTTTTTATGCTAAAGCATACAGAAGGCTTTGATGCAGCCTTTCAACTGCAAAGAACGGTTGGAGAAATGGTAGTTATTACACAAACGGCCAGCAGGTGGCAGCACAGCAAAGGAGATCAACCAGGGCCATCTAGAAAAAAAGCTAAATTACTTACAATTTTTAATAGATTTGTGAAAGCTGATGAAACTTAGCTCTCTTCTAATGCTAATTGCTGAAACGAAAACAGATACAAAACATACTTTTTTTTCCTGATGAAAGAAGAGACTTTAATCTTTCTTTTGATAGGTTCCATGCTTTTATAGCAATAGAACACAATATTCTGTGGGCCTTGCAAAATCAGTCAAAATTCAGTAAAACATCCGGGAGTGAACGGGATTGTTTCTGTGAAAATGACTGGGAGTGATACCACTGTTTTAATGCAGTATCGGTATCGGAACAACACTACTCGACATGTGTGCAAAATTTCATGTTGTCAAGTAAAACTTGTTTTGGGGGCTAAATTATGAAAAAATGGCAATTTATTTGGCCTAAGACTTTTTTTGTTTGAGGTTTGTTTTCGTTTAGTCTTAAAAAATATATATTCAAATAATTTATTTTATCTGTTTTTGTATATCTAGAAAAAATGCTACAGTATATAAACAAATTTGTTTGTAATATGTGGCGCCTACTTATTATTAGTTTTTTTAGTGTGTCAAATGCTATTTTTAATATACGTCGCAGGCCACTGAAAAATGAATGGCAGGCCGCAAATGGCCCCCACGGCCGTAGTTTGGACACCACTGCCTAAGACTCATCACAGCGATGAAAATAATCAATTTCAAGAGGGCCTTCACACAGCACTAATAAACGTATTACTAAATTAATAACACCTCTGCATTGTCAATCAAAAGTTATCTTTATTAGCTTTGTGTCTTGTATTGGATATTCGATTACATAGTTCATCTGTTTTGAAATAACCGCCGCTGTTGTAAACACCTGGGCTTGTTTTTATCACTAATGAATTGCAGATTGGCTCTTGTAATGTAATCTGCCGAGTTGTTTATTGGCGCTTTCATGGGCAAATAAGCTTCAGCAAACATTTGTGAACTGCGCTGAGAGCCACAATATCGCCAGTTAGAATCTCCAGTTACGCTACGCATACATATACTGACAATCAGGACAAATTTGAGTTTGTTTTATTCTTTGTTCTACTCTATGATAAAATGGTTGAGGCCAACAATCTGAACTGTTAAACCTGTTCAATATTTATGATAGCAACTTGGGAAGAATCTTGTGATTATCAGTGAACATATCGTGATGTGTGGAGTATTCCGTTGTTAAAAATCGATATGCTTGTACTGTACCGTGCTTTAGATAACTCTAAGTTCACTTTTTCGCCAAGTGAAACATGCGAAAATATATAAATAAATAAATACAACTGGTCAAACGTAATGTAGCATTTTTGCACAAATAGCTTACAAGTACAGGGTGTCCCAAAATGGTTGACCCCATTCTAAATGCCCATATACTGTACTTGATGGATCTTAACTCTTTAACCGCCAAAAATGTGTAATAACGATTAGTAAAATCACAATGTATGTCGCCATAAACATTAAATTATGTCAACTACTTTTTTTTTTTTTTTTTAAATCAATGGGCAGTTCACCGTCTAAGTGCAGCACGTGCTGCCTGGTCAATGAGTTGTGGAACCAAAAACCCTCACTATCTATAGCCAGCAGATGGCAGCATTGTATGTCTTTTCAATGGTCTCAATGTGTATGAAATTTGCTGAAATAGAATGTTTTCAAGGATGATGTAAATGATCAAAGCCTTTGTCATATTAAAGTTTTTTTGTTTTTTTAAAATAATGTGTGGCAGTAAAAGAGTTAATGAAACTAAATACACTTTAGGTTGAAGGTCATAAGTTTTATTGGTTAAATTTACAAAGAAAAGTACAAATATTTGTTGGTTCGATGACAGATTTTCATAAATGTGGCAGGTTATATTTTGGAATTACAGCCCAAGTGCTTTTTAGGACATTCAGAACTTCCTTTCCTGTGTTTTGTCTAAGCTCTATGTTACACACAAAAACTTGAAACGTTTCTACACAAGCTGTGAAAATTTGAGGTCATTCCAACAAAAATTGTCAAAATTATTGGCCTACAAAATGGTCAAACATTTTGGAACAGGCCAGATCACCAAAAATTTGTTCCAGTCAAATTTGAAATCTGATTTGATTCGATGAAATCCGTAGATTGTTCGCCAGAGTAGCACCAAATTTAAACTCTCTCATTCTTGATAACTGTAAAAAAAAAAAAAAAAAAAAATGGGCAGATGTCCAACACAATTTCCTGTGTGTACTGACTAGATTGTTAATACTGCTGCATGGTCACATGCACTCCATGCACCGCTGACCTGTGATGAACAACTGCCTGGAAGCTATTTCGCAGAGTTTAAATAGATCATTTCCGGCCTTACTCTTTCCCATTTTGTTTTTTTATATTCAACACTTGCATGAGAAGGATGTTTTCGATACCGCTGTGGAGGCGAAATGGAAATAAAATAACTTGAGTAATTCCACGCAGATAACAGTTTTCACAGCCTCTTGCACAGAGCCTCCTGTGACATGGAATGGATGTGTTGCATTATTCAGTTAAATAAAAACAAAAAAAAACAAAAAAAGGTTTTTTTGTTTCTTCTCCTCAACCTTGTTTCTTCCTACAGCTAAAAAGAAAAAGGAATGAAGATGCAGGAAGAAGTATGTTGTTGACTGGCACAGCAGCACCAACACAGATTTGAACTAATTTAAATAAGTAAAATAAATAATAAAATACAAATAAATAAATAAATAATACATATAAATAAAATACACAGAAAATAAAAAAATACAAATAAATTAATAAATAAATAAAATAGAATAAAAATTATAAAATAATTATTCCATTCGAGCTCGCAAGTTCAGCCATCCAACTTCAGAACAAAACAAAATGACCGTTTAATGCGCCCGGGCTCGTGTGGCTGCGGTGCCGCCGTCTCACTTTCAAGGCGCCATCGAAGAGTTTCATCATATTGCAGAAAAATAAAGTCATTAACGCGCCTTCGTGATTCCACTCTGAGGGACGCAAGTGCTTCAAAGCTTACGATGACAAGGGGAGGAAAATGATAGAGATGAGATTTTCACATCTCAAGGTCTGTTTTTCCACTCTACGTTTATTGTGACAATCACGATTCTTTTTCGGCAAACCTCTGAGATATTAAACTATACAACGTTTGTTTTTATTTGCCAGTAGTCAACAAGTGTATTAGGCCAATTTTTATTTTGACAATAATATGTTCTATGAAGCCCCACTGGTCAAAATATGGTATTCTGGTTAATATTGTGTTAGTGGAATATGAGTTAAGCAGCAAAATCCAGCAGTTTTTGTCAATTTTAGAAGGCGGCCATTTTGCCACTTCTTGTCTTGCAAAGACTATTGATGTTTTTAAGAGGAGGCTCAATACTCACTTTTTTGATTGATCTCTTTTTTTTTTTAACCCCTCTTATTTATTTAGCTATTTTAATTTATATTGTCTTTTTACTTTGTTTTTGCCTTTTATTTTTTCGTCATTTAGTCTTTTTTTTTTTTTTAATAGTGTTTAACTGTTTTGTTTTAGTGTATAAATGTTTTTATTTGGTAGTTACTACATTTTTAGCTCCAGTGTTTTCTCATGGGGGAGCCTCCACACTGGGATGGATGGCTGTCCTCCTGCGGGCGGGCGGTTTTGTCCTGGGGGCCCCTTGGCCCCGGGGAGCTATGGCTCGCTTCGGTCACTGTGGGCCGGCGGTCTCTGGGATGGCATTCCTCCCTGTGGTGGTTGGCAGTCATCCCTCTCAGTGTGGATGAACTCCTCTTGGGTGCCTTTCCTCACAGGGTTCTTCTGTGCCCCGCCATGTTGTGGTTTATGTGTGTGTCTGTAGGTATGATCATGGGGATATGGGGGGGAGGGATTTTATTGTATTATGGATGTTTTAATTGTTCAGCACTTTGACTTGCATTTGAATGTATGAAAGGTGCTATATAAATAAAGTTTGATTGATTGATTGATGAGGGAAAATGACATCATAGTTGCTCAGGTCTCAGGTAATAACCAATCACAGCTCAGCTAGATAAAACAGGTGAGCTGCCTGACATCGTTGCCTGACCCCTGAGCAACTGTGATGTCATTTTTAGTCGACAGCAAGTGGCAAAATGGTCGCCCCCTGAGTTGGATAAAAATGGCTGGATTTTGCTTCATAACTCATATTCCACAAACGTAATATTAATCAGATTGTCATGTTTAGACTAGTGAGGTCACATATAACATTATTGTTGAGAAATGTTTAACGTTGACTTCCATTTTAAATCAAGGCAAAGTTGTCTACTGTTAAAAAAAAAATCATAATGGCCACAGAAATGACTTAAGTAATAATACATAAAAAAAATAATAATAATAATGATTGAAAATTAATTTATAAAGCAGAGGCATTTCTTTTGAATTGGGGTTCAATATAATTCTAAAAATATATATATATATTCTTTTATTTGATTTTTTTTTTCTTGAGGTGGCTGTAGGACCAATTACCTACTCTGAGAGCACACTTTTTGATCGGGCAGCACATTTCAGTCAAGTGTTTCAGGTGTAGCAAAGCAGCCCCAGAACATAATCAAGCCACCGCCACATTTCATCATAGTTAACTCTGTTCTTTTTAGAGTTAATATGAGTTGCCAAAAAGCTACGATTTGGTCTCATCCATTTTTTTTGGCCTTGTCAGAATGTGTTTTGGCAAATTCAAGTCTCGTCAGTTTCAAGTTATTTCAGTGACCATCTGGGTGTTTTTCTTCCTTTCTTAAACCATTGGAATCTGCATCGGGTTTACAAAATCCATATCGGTCCGGCCCTACTACACTTTTTTATTCCTGTTTGTTTTTTGTAATCCCGATTCATTTAATTAATTGTGTTAAAAAATATATGGGATAAGGACCTTGAAAAAAAACTCACTTTTTAAAACACATTTTAAATCACAATCGCAAAGTACGTCAGCCCTAACTAAGTCAGAGACACATTTTGGCATCAAGTCACACTTCCTGCTCTCAATCTCATCTCTGACGAGGGCCGGAGATGACTGTGGGACCCCCGGGTGTCGAACCAAGCCAGCTTTGAGCCTTGTCCAGCTGCATCCTCTTCAAGGCCTTTCAGTTGAAACATTTGTATTTTTCCTCCTACCGACTAATAGCTTTCGATGGCTTTTACCATGCGTGCCTCTCTATTAATAGTGAGAGCAGGCACTGGGAATGAGCAGCGGCGGTCACGAGGTCGGACGACTTAATGCCTCCCGCTGCATGTTTATTGCAGCCCATCGCCGCTTCCCCTCACTCACTTAATGTCAGGCTACTGTTGAAGATTCTCCATTTGCATACTCGATGGAGTGCACATGACGGAGGTCAATATGAAGTTGTGCACATTGGCCGCGCTCGAACCCATTAACTGCTTCGAAGTTGTGTGTACGTGCGAGGTTACTGTAAATTAGCGGCGTTAGCCTGTCGGAGGCTTCGACAGCTGGAGCGTCTCCACCGACCGTGAGTGGACAGATGGTCAGACGGGTGGAAAAGCAGGTCTGGGATGTCACTCGCTTTCGTTCATGGCCCACTGACCTGTTATCTCTCGCTCTTTTCTTGGTGGAATTTGATTTTTTTTTTAATGGAAACCTCATTCCGTTAGATTAATTTCTCGACATTCTTATATAACTCTTAATTTTGCATTTATGACTTGCTAAATTTGGCTAATTCTCTTGGAGCAGGAAAGAGGTCAAAGGTCAACATGAAAAACATGTTTCAACATTTCCGAGTGTCTCCTTGGAGAAACTTATTTACATATACGCACAGACTAACTCTATACACCAAGAATTGGCGAGTGAAGCCAGGTATTGGAATCGGTTACGGCTGGGTTTAAAATAGGGATTTAACGATAATAGCAATATCGTGATATCGTGATATTAAAACTGCCACAATATATCGTCGTCGTCATGTCAGGATATTAAAAGCAGCACATCTGTTAAAAAAAAAAGTCAGGTTGATTTCCATTTGTGCAGTTTTAGCACCCTCTGGTGGCTAGTTTTTTAGTGCAATTTAATTTTCACAAGGCATGTTTTGGCCCTTCTATGTTTAAAATCCACGATAATGGTCAGATGAAGGGGAACATAATATTCTTGTGAACAAAGTCAATATGTGGAGGAACTCATTTTATTGTATTTATTTATTTATTATTTAATTTAAATTATTTATTTATTTAATAAATAAATGTATCAATATGTTGTACTGCTTATATTAGACCATAAATCAATCCTTTAAATATTTTTTTTCTAATAAATCCATGTGAAAATAACATTTTGCTTAAAATCCCATTTTTTTTCTTTTTAATTTATAACAATTATTTAAATTAAATAAAAATTAAATATGTAATATATCAAATATAAATGCTTATCATATAAACATTGGTAGTATTGGAAATCTGAATTGATCCCAGCCCTTGTATCGGTGGTGTATGGTGTCATGAGTATGATGTCATTGTCCGGCTATGTGTGAGTCACTTGTTTTTAATCAATGTCCTGTCCAAGCATTCCTTTGATAGGGTTAAACAAGGTATCAAATGATGGGTTGGTGGTCGCTAAAATAAGTGTGAAACATCCTTTGTAAGCGACGTTAGCTTGATTTGTTTATGACTCAAGCAAAAAGTGTGATGATCCCTCCTTTTTCATCTTTTCTCCCAGGGAAAAATACATTCATTATTAATGCGGAGTGGCGAGCCAGTGATGGATTGGACTTCTAACCCAGAATGCACTGTTGCTGTTATTTATCAAAACAATGAGGAGTTCATGCGCTCTTCATTTATCCTCTCCTCTCTTCCACCCTCTCCCTTTTCTTTGGCTTTTTATCCCTCCCCTCCCTCCGGCTGCGTTCGCTCATTTTTCATCGGGGCTCCAGTTGGCGGCTGTGTTTAGCCGCGCCAGCTGCACCCGCCGCTGATGATGCCTAATCAAACTTCATTTTAACATCACAGATGGCGTAAAAAACAAAAAATCCCAGGCTGTGAAAGTGGTGATAGATGAATGGATGGAGAGCAAATTGTATGAGCGGTTCAAATGGGAGAAACTTTATCTCCTCAAATGATCTCGCAAGGGTTACTCACTGTGGCATCAGATACCGAACGCCATCCCTCGGCTCATCTATCCTCTACGTGTGTTGATAGTTGATCTGTGTGTGTGCGTGTGAAGAAAATAAACAAGCATACACCCGCTTGACTTAATTCACACCGTTCCAGCGGTGATTCGGCCGCCTACGCATAAAGACCTCAAAGTTTTATTCTGTAAAGTTTTCAGAATAACAGTGAGTCTGATAAGGACACCAAAAGCACCTTGTTATGATATTGACCCAACTGTCTCCACACACATTACTCATCCAATCACAGATAGCGCTCAGACACCTTCAAGGCCTAGCAGACTAGCATACTACTCGCGAAAATAGATGCTAGCGTTGAGATATGCATCCATTTCTCCAATATAATTCTCCCCTTTTGGGGTTCACTCAAACCCCAAACCAAACAAAAACGTTTGCCACAAATGATTTACCTCCTTTAATCTCTACTCCTGCGAGCAAACACATCCTGCCCAGTCTTTTATGACCTGTTACAACCCCATTACAACCTTCTCCAAAATGGAATGTTCATTGATCAATAAACCAGTGACTATTAATGATACTTTTTACGCATGTGAACTAAATGGAGTACATTACATTAGCAAAATCAAGTGACAACAAAACCCACCTGTGCCGCCGTACACACCACTGGTCTTGGTCACGGGATACGGTGTATAAAAAAGTAAGCTCACAAGCTAGCAAAAATGTGAACCAAACGTCTTTGGAGAGTTTTTTTGGGAAGGAGATAATCCTTTATCATAAGACAGAAGAACCTACAGCTGCCAAGAAATAGAACACAGCATTTAAGAGACAATATCATGACTTCAAATAAGGGTTTATTGCTTCAGATGATTCTTGCGCACTAAGCAGGCTTGCAAATGAGGCAATAAAGCCGCCAAAACTGAATACCATGTTTCCATTTTCAATATCTTATGCTGCGATTAAAACATGTATACGTAGCTGGGTTGTGTCAAATGCACGGCAGTACGGGTAGATGGAGGCTGGATAGATTGATGCGGTAACTGCGCCTGTCACGTCGGCCGCGGCGGCGAGTTGATCAGGTGGAGATTGACTCTTGAGAGCGTGGCGGCAGCAGGGGTCTTGCGCATTGGAGTCTCCAGTAACAAGGCCCAGAGGCAAAGCTTTAATGGATGTGACGTCAATTGGGCAAGTGGAAGGCAGGAGAGAGGGAGTACGGCCATTAAAGTGAGCATCGGGGTAATCAAGGTGTCCCTTTTTGTGTGCGGCTACATTTGTTATGATACTTTGGTACCAGTGGTTCTTAAACAGGGTTCTTTGTGAAAAAAAAATAAATCACCCTTCTAAGGGGTCCCTGGACCCAAAAAGATTGAGAATGCCTGCGTTAAACGATAAATGGAAACTTGTTTTATCTATTTAACTGGGCAGCACGGTGTTCTAGTGGTTAGCATGTTTGCCTTACATATTTGACGTTCTGGGATCGAATCTCAGTTCCACCATTCCTTGCCTTGTCCACTGACAATCATGAGCTTCCTCCCCCAAACAACATATCTGTGGCAACTGACCTTTGAGATGCAGACCGGTTCCACAGGTCTTTCCAGAGTTATAAGTAAAAAAGAAATGTAAGAAGCTGGGGTCACTGTTAGCTTAGCTGTTATTTGAATTGCTATCATTCCGTTTCGTGTCACAACTACGAGTCTGTGCCTTATCCGTACCCGATGTTGCGTTTGGTAATGTTGAACAGGGCGAACATTTGCTATTTGCAGACTAGGATAAGACACCACAGGATAATCATTCTGAGACATCCGATAATTGTAAAGGGTGAACAATGCTCAAATTTGACCCGATCTTCAGTGATAGGATTGTTAGCCACGATGGCTTTCAGAGCATATCAGGAAGGAAAAATCTCTTAACACACCCTACACCGGAGGATAATCAGTTAGGATGAACTTTCAGGGACAACCAATCGGGCCTTAACTCTTAAGTATCTATTCAGAGACATTGCAAGGATAGTGGTTCACATCGTAGGCATACATCGACGACCAGTCCAGATGTAGCATAGTCCACCTTGTAATCGTACTACTCTTATGACTAAACATAAAGGACAAGTCAAACAGCAACGTTATTAATGTAGTTTGTCGAGAATGGTCTCTGGCGTCGCGCGGAGGCAGGAGAACATCAGTATGTGCCGTGTGTCTCTCTGGCAGGTGTCCGTGGGCTGAAAGAGGATCCGCACATGAGTATGAATAATAAAACAGACATGAGGTGCCACTGGTGCACGCGCGCGTACTTCGCCACTCCGCCGGTAGATGAACAATGCTTTCAGATTGCCGAGTCCTCCAAGGACTGGAGGGAGTGGTAATGAGGGTTGAAGGATGAAGCTGATGGGGCTAAATCTGTGTGTGCCGCATCTCGAGGACGCCAACTCATTGTGTTGTTGCAGGGCCCCTTGTTTGGAAGCCGAGCGTGCCAATTAATCCAAGTTAGTTCGCGTCCCCTCGGCTGCCTCTCAATCACTCCAAGTGGACGCCACTTATTCAGAGCGCCAATATTTTTAGCATGCTACAATTTCATCTCGATGCCTCTTGAATAATTAGCAGCGTTGGAAGGAGAGCCTGATGAATATGTTTTAAAGAAGGGAAGGCATCATGGTCAAATGTAGAAAAGGCAGCATTGTTGGACTAGACGGTTCTAGGGTCGAATTTTGGCTATGGCCTTCCTGTAGGTCCTGTAGGTTCTAAATGTTTCTGTACTCCCGCGATTTCAACAAATCAATCAATCAATCAATCAATCAATCAATCAATCAGTCACGATCTCAACTGGGGTTGACTTTACCTCTCTTTGTCTTTTGTACTAGTAAGGCTATGCTGCAACCGTGAGAGACGGGAGTACATTTGGTTCATTCCGCCATGAGTTCATTCCAGAGACTTTCTCGCTCTCTCCCTCTCACTCTCTCTCTGTTCCTGACACCATCTTGGGACCATTAAAATCTTCTGATATGCGGATCTGACGGGGCCTAGCTCACGATGAAAGATGCGTGGCGTAGCTTCGAGCAAGGACATGTAGGTCAGACTTTTCGGGGTGGGAAACGGAACACCAGCAGAGTGGAAATGCAAACGTAATATGTCTCCAGTTCGGAGTCATACACTCTTGTCCATCTTGTGGATGATGATGGCGACGTTGCATTAAACCTCTTCCAGTTCACCTTTGATCGGTGCTTTGAAATTGAAGCTATCAGACTCAAACCCTTCTTGTAAAGGTAGGAGAGTGGAGAAAACAACATTCCCAGATGGGAGGGAGGGAAAAACAGGATTTAATGATTCTCCAGGGGAAGGGAGGTGGGAGTCACAGAGAGATAAATGGACCCAACTCGCCATGGGACAATCAACGCAGGGAGATGGTCATTTACGTATTCAGTCTTGAAAGCCTCCGAGGCTCAGGACTGCAAATCAACTCCATCAAATCATATCTTCATGGAAGGGAGCAACGTGATTATGTAACTGAACACTACCTGGAATGAGACCCACGGTCGTCTTTTTGTGTATATCTAGCGTAAAAAAAATAAAGAAGACATTCTGCAGACAAAACCCCAGGAAGACTCAGTGACTGATACCTCTAGTATGCTGTATGGCCGTAGTTTCCTGTATCGCTGTGGTTGATACCCTACTGTTAGATGCAAAACATGAACACTGACTTTGATTTTCTTTCTTTTTGGCATGTGCCTCTTTTACCAGAAGAATCCGTAACCAATCAACCATGCTATACGATTTATGACTCAAGCACATCTAGCTCTACCTTTGAGGTACTATACCTCTGTTGTTTGTCCACAACTTTTACAATAAATACCACCCTACTGTGGTTTGTACAGAACTAGAGGAGACAAGGAACGGATTAGTACATTTGGTATTTGGTGTTCTTTTGTTTTGGTTTGTTGCTGTTATGCTAATTCCTCTCTTTTAGCTAGCCTTGTAGCCTACATACTGTATCACTGGTTTATTCACACCTGCGGGGTGTCAAAAGCCAAATGAGTACATCTAGTTTGTTGCTATTTTCTTCTTGAATTGTGTGTAATGACCAATTAACGGTAGTGTGTTCTATTCTGCCCTGGACTGTGTCTAGCTCCTTTAGCATCTCTACCACTTAGCACCCAAATAGAGATATCCAAAAATTCAATTAGTATATAGTGATTTTGGTGGTCATTTTTCTTGGCTTCTCGATCTATTACAAGAATCATTGGCGATCATTCAACAGTAGTACGTCGACTTTAATATGTCAAGATCTATCATTAAGCTATGACAGCACTGTGGGGTCCAACTAACCGGTGCTAAAAAGTACTACACCCGGCATTCTTTGTTCACATTATTTGGCTTGTAGCTCTTTATCACAAGAAGAATCGGCGACCAATCAACTGTCATTTGCTGTATGATTGCAGAAGCAAAAGGAGGGGGAGGGGGGGGGGGGCAGTTTTGTTGTTGGTGGTGTCTGGGGCTGAAGGGGGTTCTCATATCGATTCATCCCCTGCAGCAACGTGCCAAGAAACCGCTTTCATAATCCTCCCCGGCCTAAATAATTCATCACTTGCCCTCAAAATTTCATCAGCACCTCCACGATGAGAACAATCTCTTCCTCTCACCGAGGCGACAGCCTGGATTCAAAGCGGAGAAGGAGCAGGTGGGGCGACGACGATGGCGGTAATGCACCCTAAACCGGAAGGGGGGTGTGGGTTGACCTCTGCGGTGCACCCGTGTGCCGAACTCGGTCCCAGGGTGCCGGGAATCTGCCCACTTAGCCTCGCTAATGGTGTGTGCTCTGTTCCCCACTGTGATGGGTTCAAAGCAGGGGAAACCTTTCATGTATATTTGATGCGTCTTAATCTGGCCTTGCTAATAATGGAAAGCCTCCACGGGAGGTTTGAGAGAAGATGGTGAAGCGTGTTCAGTTTTCGAGTCGTCACTCGGTCTTGACATGCTTTCTATTGACATTGCCTCAGAAATGTGTAAATAATTTTGATTTTGGTGTAAGATTCTTGTGCCGTTGTGGATGTGTCATTTACAGATTCATAATTACAAGTCATACTTTCACACTGTTCATTATAAATATCCATTTTGTGGGTTGATGGCTCAGCTTCAAGACGAGGTGCGATATCTATTCTTATTTTTTCTCATTATAATTTTCATGCAGGCAAAATGAGAACATGTGGGCATCTGTCGAGTGGGTTAATCCATCTCTGTGCCAAATGTAGTGGTTCGAAAAAATTACCTCCCAAAAAATACTTAATCTCCAATACATGAGCATCAATTCAAAGCATACACGAACATCAGATTCACCTGCTAACGCACGCACGCACACAATCTCACTCACTAACTCACACGCACTGCTCTGCCAATTTTATTTTTACACCGGCTCAAGTAATAAACCATACACACTGTGGATTCTCGCTCTAAGCTTTGGCTGGAAATGACCTCCATTCTGCAGTGACTATATATGGATTGGTCTTTTTTTTTTTTGCAAGGCTGCAGGTTGACAAACGGCATCTCGCAGTGTTGTTTGGTTCATCGTCACAACTCACGCATGACATCTCATTTGCAGTTAAGTCTGCACCACTGACTTGTTATGGCCAAACATGTAAAAACAAGCGAGCGTGGAGTGGACTACACCTGCTACTCAATGACTATAAAGAGGGCATGAGTGATAAATAATGTTGAGTTACTACTGCAAACATCTGCCTGTCCGTTCACATACATCACGAGATGTAAGTATCGGACCGAGTTTTTCGAGATATGATTTTTCGCTATGACTTGTGAGCAACAATTTGAGATACAATTTGTGTCTTATCCCAAATACATATAAATAGGGATGTGCATCTCTCCGTATTAGATGGTTCAATATGATTCTTGATACATGGCGTACGATATGATTGAAGAGTATCACGATTTAAAATGTAACGATTTGTTTTGGTTCGAAACTGTTCAATTCAGTGGAATTGCGATATGGCTGTAGCTTTTGTCATGGTTATTAATACGCAACATCATTTAAAAGCACTCCAAAACCCAAACTAGAATTCAAAGAAACAATCAAAAACTCATTTAAATCACCAATTCATATATAGTGTCCATCTCTCATAAAAGATGATTCGATACTTATCGCAATACATCAGGTGCCATACAATTCACAGATGTAATGATTTTAACATGTATGGATTCGATTCAGTTTGTCAAATCTAAAACGATTTTCAGATTTGAATCGTTTTTTGTTACACCCCTAATGTATTTATACTGTACAGTATTCAGTATATATGTGTCATGACTGGGTCATGCCAGGGTTAAGTTTGGGTCATGTAAGGGTTATGTTTGGGTCATGACCGTGAGGTCAAGTGTCTGTTTTGAACTGATGTAACAGGCATTTAGTTTCAAATGGTCTTAAGCTATGTGATGTCAAGAATCTTTAATCTCGTTATCTGGTCAACAGCCAATCAGATAATTCCATGTCAGGGTGTTTACTTTCTGGACCTGGAATACCCACCTCTGGTTTTGGGATCGAAATCCAGAACATAACAATATGTATGTGTGTATGCATGTATATTAAAGGTGCATCAATTAATGGACAACAACTCGATTATCAAATGAATCCATAAATATTTTTGAGTATTGATTAATCATTTAAAGACTTGACATTACATAGTCTCAGATTTCTTTTGTTCTCTATGAAAGCAGACTGATTGTGTTTTGAATCAAAACATATTTTTAAATCTGATTCATCAATTATTCGTCAAAATCTGTTTACTGTACGTACAGATGATAGAGATATTTTGTTTGTCCGATACCATAAGGGATGTATTGTATTGAACAAGCACAACTTTCCTCTCCACAAAGTTGTCTCGTTTGTTTTCTGTACCTCATAGGTATGCAATTTGTGCTTGGACAAGGCTTTTCGTAAAGCCCCGAAAGCAATGACTTCCGCATCATAGCGTTATTAATAGCAACTTTGCCCAAAAGCCTACATGAGTCGGCAGCGAGGGAGAAAAGTGCACTGCGCTGCATCATCCTGGACTGTTTTTTTTTTTTTTTTTTAAATCAGAGTGGAGCTCAGCACAAAACTAAAAAAGAGGAAAAAAAAGGAAAAAAAAGACTGCAGATGACTAGAACTGATCCAAGCAAGGTCAGAACGAGGCTGGTTAGGCTTGAGGGATCTGGTTGTCGTTAACTTTACACCACATCGTCTGCTCTAATCTTTCAGCAGTTGCTATAAATACACAAACATGAATGCAAAATGCACAACCCTACTTCCTCTGTCGCCGTTTCTTCCTTCTTCCCTCTAGCTTGTCTACTTTGCATCGTTTGCAAATAAATAAACTGCCGTCGGTTGCGCGAGCATTTTGCGTCAAATGCGCGTCAACATCTGTTTGCCCGCTCACATATACACGTTTATGACAAATCACGTAAACATCTGTTTGTGAACTCACATACACCGAATATAAACATCTGCTTCTCCATATGATGTCAACACCTGTCGGACCGTTCACATGCACGCACTCTCAACTTGAGTAAGCAGCGCGCACTCGATAACAGGGTGGATTGGGATTCGCCACAGCCCGGCATCCCCCGGCCGTCTAATTAATTAAGGAGTTCACTAACCAATGTGATTTTAATGAAGAGAACCCGGACTCACTCTGCGGGGTTTGTCTCAGTCAGTCGGTTGAAATAGACAGAAAAAAAAACACGACATTGCAGTTGAAAAGTGGGACAAAAGAACATTAGACACAACAACAGTAATAGTCAGGTGTACCAAAATAATAATAATAATAATAAAGACACTTTAATGTCTCCATTTGTCACTCTGTCTTGCAAAGCAGACTGGAGTAGATCATGACGATTCTTTGCACATAGCAGAAATCATTCGAAAACCGTTTTGAATCAAAAATGGATTCTGAATCGAATCGCAGACCCAAAAATCAGAATCGAATCGTGAGACAGTCAAAGATTCCCACCCCTAGTAAATACTAGGGATGTAACAATAAGGACAATATCGTGACATCGTGATATTAAAACTGCCACAATATCGTTGTCGTCATGTTCACAATATTTAAAAGGAACACATCTGTTAAAAAAAAAGTCAGGTTGATTTCCGTTTGTGCAGTTCTAGCACCCTCTAGTGGCTAGTTTATTAGTGCAATGTATTTTTTATTAGGGATGTTTTTGCCTTCTATATTTAAAATGTTAATTGTCAGATGAAGGGGAACCTAATTTGCTTGTGAAG
Organism: Festucalex cinctus; assembly: GCF_051991245.1. Classification (NCBI taxonomy): domain Eukaryota; kingdom Metazoa; phylum Chordata; class Actinopteri; order Syngnathiformes; family Syngnathidae; genus Festucalex; species Festucalex cinctus. Next base: position 13,083,452 of record NC_135430.1, on the reverse strand, counting down.
CGATCAATGTGTGTGCATTAGCAAGGAAGTGCCTCAATATTGTTATTAGAGATTGTATAGTTCATATGCATTGCTGTTATGTACAAAAGCCCAATATTGTGCTTTTTTTTAGTATGAGTTCTCTTTTTTTACAATATTGTGATCTTTTTTAAATATCGCCAACGCCCCCACAATATCGTGATAATTATTGTATCGTGACCATATCGTGATAATATCGTATCGTGATGTTTGGATATCATTACATCCCTAGTAAATACTACATTATGTATCCAAAATTACCACATTTTCAAAATAAAAGCCCAAAATGAAGATATTTTTGTCACGGTTTGAGGGTGGAGTGAGAGATGTGGACCCAAATTGAGGAGACTGACCAGACAGAAAATGAACAATGTAGTGATTTATTGATAAGTGGCCTGGACAACCATGATTTCGACTTGACAGAACTTGACTTGACAGAACTTGACAGAACTGGACTTGACAGAACTTGACTTGATTTGACAGAACTGGACTTGACTTGACAGAACTGGACTGGATTTTAACTCATTCACCCCCAGCCTTTTTTTTTTTCTTTTTTTAAACTGGATTTTGACTTTTGCAAGGCCCATATAATATTATGTTCGATTTCTATCAAAACACGGAGCCCACCAAAAGAAAGATTAAAGTCTCTTCTTTCATCAGGAAAAAAAAATAATGTTTGTATGTGTTTCCATTTTGCAGCAATTAACATTAGAATATAGCTAAGTATCGTCAATATTCACATTCCTGGTGAAAACACTGACAAAAAGAGCTTGTTGCAACATGGTCGTGGCTGATCTCTTATACTCTGCAGACACCATGTCAGAAGCTGCATCAAAGCCTTCTGTATGATCTGTCATTAAAAAAAACAGAAACGTCTAAACACGTTTTTGGGAGAGAAGGACAAAATATTTCGAAATGTTTTTGGGATTGAATGAGTTAAGGTGGTTAAAATTCATTGAATTTTAAAGTTTTTAGTTGTATAAATATTGGATTAGTGTGGTCTCTGTATCCACATCCAAACACGACATGAATAGCATGTTTCGGAAAAAGAAAAATGGGTTTGGTGTAGGTTTTGCAGGTGCACCCCCACACTTTAATGCAATAGGTCGCTGAATTATATAACAAAACTTTGTTTCATTCCAAGTAGCCCCCCTTCCCCTTTGTCCCTGCCCCGAAGCGAGGCAATAATGACTGGCAGTCAGACGAGCGAGTCTAATCGGGGGCGCCGTTTGTCGCTAATCAAAGGTTGAGCCGGTTGACATTTTCTTGGCGTGATGTGCGCGGAGGATGAGGCTGATTTTGTTGAAATTGCGTCAAAAGGTCAAAACGCAGGCGGGTGCTGATTGTGTCGCAGGTAAATACGCTGCGGTAGATCTGAACAGATCTGAGTGTTCCATTTGTGAGCGGACGCAGTCTCACATCCAGACGATTTTCTCCAATCTGGACTGTTGTCCGTCAATCGTGAGTTGATCCGTCAGCATCCGGCTTGCGGCTTGTGAAATATCGCTTTTGTCTGTGCCAGCCACTTTTCCCCGATTGCATTTGTAGGGAAAAATCCCCAAGAGGGGCATTCTGTATTCCGCCTCTGCATTGCTGCACTGCACCGCAAATGCAGGTACGACCCAATCTCATTAACAATCATTGGCATTTGTGCCGCATTGATTAATTAGGCGCAGTCAGTCAGAAGGTGTTTTTAAACCGCAGTTTAAAGTCGAAGTCCTGAGGAAGCCTTTTAGAGGGCTTTGGGAGATTTTTCAAGCTAGAAACATTTTTTGTTGTTATGTCAACATAGGAGGTCATCGTGACAGCTGGGTTTCTTGCCTTTCTTTGTGCTTTGGCAAGATAAACAAACAAGACAAAACAACATATTTTGCCTTTGCTTGCGCTTTGGTAAGAAAACGCGACATCTTACCAGATTCATTCTTTGAGCAATAGCAAACAAACAGACAAAGCGACATATCTCCGCAATCATAGAAGAGGTTTCCCACAAACTCCCCACAGAGAAGGGATTTACATCATGTACTGAAAATCCCCCTTGCCCGCGGGCCAAGGTCTCTGCAGCCTCTTTCCTTCGTCATATCAGTGCTATAAAATATGTGACACAAGATGGCTCAGGTCAAAATCATTTGCAATGAAACGTCCTTATTAAGTTGTGGACTTGTGCTAGGAAGATGCAAGCTCTCATTTCCAAACAACTATTGATTTTAAACCAAGAGCATAGAAGTCACTCAAGATAACAGATCTGTGCCCTGATGGGGAAACAAATGGAACCTCATAGCCAGCATCAGGCTGGTAAAGCACAACGGAAGCAAGGTTATTTTAGTTAACTAAAACTAATAAACTTAAAAAAAAAAAAAAGTGAACGAAATACAATAAAAACGAAAATGCTTTTTAAAAAACAAAAACTAACTGAAACCAATTTTTATGTTAACAAATGAGGCAAAAAAAAAAAAAAAACGAGTTCAAAAAGCAACCATAAAATGTACAAAGCCTAAAGAGACAGAAAATGACCATAAAATGTCTCTGGAATTACCAAAATAAAAATAAAAATCAGTAACTTGTTTAAAAAAAAAAAAAAGACAGAAAATAAAACATTTTTAAAGTAACTATGAAATGTCAAAAAAAAAAAAAGAAAAAATCCCGAAAATTACCATAAAATGTTCACAAAATTGCCCTCCAAAAAAATCCAAAACTTGAAAAAAAAAAAGGCAGAAAATAAAACATTTTAAAAGTAACTACAAAATTTCCCCCCCAAAAAAAGAAATCCCAACAAATACCATAAAATGTCCACACACACCCCCCCCCTCCCAAAAAAATGAGAAACTTAATTTAAAAAAGGCAGAAAATAAAATATTTTAAAAGTAACTATAAAATGTCAAAAAAAAAAGAAATTCCAAAAATTACCATAAAATGTCCACAAAATTGCCCAAAAAAATCAGAAACTTGATTTAAAAAAAAAAAAACGCAGAAAATAAAACATTTTAAAAGTAACTATAAAATGTCCACAAAAAGAAGAAATCCCGAAAATTACCATAAAATGTCCACAAAATTTCCCCAAAAATCTGAAACTTAATTTAAAAAAAGGCAGAAAATAAAACATTTTAAAATGAACTATAAAATGTCCAAAAAAAGAAGAAATCCCAAATATTACCATAAAATGTCCACAAAATTGACAAAAAAAAACAATTCAGAAACGATTAAAAAAAAAAAAGCAGAAAATAAAACATTTTAAAAGTAACTATGTCAAAAAAAAAAAAATACCAAAAATTACCATAAAATGTCCACTAAAGTGCCAAAAATGTCAGAAAATTGACAATAAATGATTTGTGGCTCCAGACATATTTTTTGTTATTTATTTGGCCTAAAATGGTTCTTTTGACCTCTCGTGAATGGTGTACTGTACCATGAAAAAGTCCACTTGCAGCAATATGTTCGCTGCAAATGCAATAAACATGAAGAAAACCGAGCACGATTATCTTTGAACTGGTCGGCTTTGAAACAGGTAAACCTAATGAAGTCATTGGTGAGTGTTTGTTATTATTGACACGTGCAACACTAAACATCGGCGTCGACGTGCAGTTAAATGGGAAAAACCCTCCCGAGTCCTCTGCCGACTCCATTACATTTCATCTAATCCAATTGGAGCACTTAATGGCCTCATGACCGGGCGCTGCGCTTGGTAAGACAGACGCACATAATTTTTGCTTTATGGACTCTCCGGACTAAACACAAAGGCTGGATTTACACTTCAGGTCCAAGGGCGGAATTTCAATTTAACCCTTGCGGCCTCTTTTTTAATTTTATTTGGGGTCATATTTGATGTAACACAGCTTGTGGTCTTACATTTTGTCTACCATGGAAATGAAGCACAGTTGTTTTCGTTTCTTTAAATTACAATTTGAAATTTCCATTCTACTACATTGCTATTCGAATTTGAATTCGATTGTTGTTCATCGATAATTTCAGTTTACTTCAATGAGGGAGATAGAATAAATTAAAGTTGAAAATGGATGGCTAATGTTAGCCACTTTTTGCAAGTTTCTAAGCCCCAAAGTCCAACTCCACAGAGGAGCAATTTGCTTTAAATTGAATTACCAATGTATGCACGGTCATCTTTAATTCACCTCTTTATCATATATGCTTGCTAAATTGCGCCCGGCTTGATCTTTGCGACTGACATCGAAGGTCATTTTGCCAAGTGGGACTACACAAGCAGAGAGAATGGCGATGAAAGCCAGTTTAAAAGTGTCTTGACTAGGGTCATGCAAGGGTTATGTTCACTGTCATGACTAGGGTCATGCAAGGGTTATGTTCACTGTCATGACTAGGGTCATGCAAGGGTTATGTTTACTGTCATAACTAGGGTCATGTTTACTGTCATGACTAGAGTCATGCAAGGGTTATGTTCACTGTCATGACTAGGGTCATGCAAGGCTTATGTTCATGGTCATGACTAGGGTCATGCAAGGGTTATGTTCACTGTCATAACTAGGGTCATGCAAGAGTTATAGTTAGTCATTACTAGGATCATGTAAGGGTTATGTTCACTGTCATGACTAGGGTCATGCAAGGGCTATGCTTGGGCCATGCAAGGGTTATGTTTGGGTCATGACCGTGAGGTCAAGTGTCTGTTTTGAAATGATGTAACTATCATCTAGTTTCAATTGGTAAGACGCTCTGTGATGTCAGAAACTATGTGATGTCAAGAATCTTTAATCTCTTTATCTGGTCAACAGCCAATCAGATAATTCTATGTCAGGTCCTGTTACCCACATGTCTAGCCATAACCAATCAGATCGATTCGCTGTCTATATTAGCCTGTCTGAGAAGTGTGTGTTTTTGTCGGATTGTCACCTATGTTCCTCTGTGCACCTCCACAGCCCAACTTAGCTTAGTGTCTCGTGATTCTCGATACAGTCTCGTCTAGTCAAGTTTGTTTTACTCCTCTCGATGTTATGCGAATAATTAGTTAAAGTCTTATTTGTGTGTACGTTTTTGGGATCCAACTCCAGAACATAACAAAAATTGCACGGCAGGACTTCCTCCCAAGTACCGGAACTTCACTATAAAGCCAAAGAAATCCACACTTTCTCCATTTTTCAGTCCTTTCTGGCAAAGAAAAAGCAGCTAACTCTTGAAAAAGTGTTTGTTTGGGCCATGAATAAAACAAATTAACACTTCCCTAAAATGGAAATACTCTAAACATTTTAGTTTTTGATTTAATTTGAGTTAACCAAAAAAAGAAGCAAATATTCAAAAACACACCTAAAAAAAATTACTTAATTAAAAAATAATTATATTTTTTAATGCCAAAAATATGCCCAACACAATCATACAATATGAGAAATCAATTATGTTATATTTCCCTACTGCAGGATAAAGGGCAGCTGTGTATGTGAGGACACCATCACAGTAGATGTCAAACACCTGCAGGAAGGATGCAATTGGCTCCCACCGGGGAGGTCTTACCTCTGACTCCAGCTTATCAGCACCCGCCGCCCTGAAAGCAAAGGCCCCGCTCGCCACGATGAACGGGGTCACCGGGCCGGGGGCATCAGACTGGAAACAGGCACGCGGGCGGGCAGCTATCTCGCACAATGTGAGACGCGCACACACCCAAACGCTTCCAAATTTAAATTCTATTAAGGGCGTTTAACAAAGAGATCATTGTGAGGCCAATGTGAGCTTTCGATTGTGTGACAGGCATACGTGGATATTTAGCTGCCGCACTGCATCAGTATGAATGTTTTTTGGAGACTTAAAGCATATATATATACACAGTATAGGGACATGCTAAACAATAATTGCTTAACATTTTCAGCATTCGGTACAAAGTTGGTTAATGGTTTCGTTTAATCTTATTGGTATAAGCTTTCATTATTATGGCGCTGTTGATTCAGCGTGTCAACTAATTTTGCTGTCTAAAAAAGGAGAGATGATGAAATCAAAAGTCATCCAGTCATATTTTCCTAGACAACATCAAAAACTAGATGGAGCTTGTTTTTTTGTTTTTTTACGCGGATCCAATCAAATTGATAAAAGATCAGATCAGGCGTTAAAACCATCCTCTGTGCTAAGAATGAATTTTCCCTTCTGATGATTTTTTTTGGTCAGTGCAGCGATTTAGAGGCACTGGAGTGTGAAACGGCTGTTTCAATGCAAGAGGGAATAAACTGCTGGCGAGAAGACGACGAAGAAGGGAGAGAGAGAAAAAAATCTCCCTCAGACTTTGCTGTGTAATCTTGTCATTGTGGAGACACACAATGACAAGATTACACTTTGCATGTGTCATTTCGGGGCCACTTTGATCATCAGAATCATGTTTTTTTTCCCTTTTTTGGGGGGGGTCCCTTCTCTCTGTTCGACCACACCACGAAAAAGGCTTAGCATTTAGAAATATATCATAATAATAAATACATTTTATTTGTGAGCTAAAACCTATCACACCTTACGTTTCGCTGTGCGCTCCATTTTGTGTCAATCATTAATCGACCACTCCGACAATAGGAGATGCTAAACCGGTTCAATATTTCCGTTTGCTAATCCTGATTTAGCTAAATGCATCTTTGCCGTGTATCAGTATGTAACATTGTCTTTATCGTGATGTTAAATCTTTAAGCTAGTTAAAGAAGGAGGCCAAATTTTAGTTTTAGCTTTAGAGCGTTTGTTACCAGATAAGCTAACAGTTAGCCTAGCTTCTTGTATTCTTCATCGCCAACTGCTCATTGTCGTTATCAGAATTAGCTTGCTCGGTAACATCTTTTACAAGAGAAAACCCTTCTGAAAAACAGATAAACAAGGACGGCAAATTTTTGTTTTAGCTTTTAGAAGGTTTGTTACCAGATTAACTAACAGTTAGCCTAGCTTGTTGTATTATTCCTATACAACTACTCATTGTTGTTATCAGAATTAGCTTGCTAGGTAACATCTTTTACAAGAGAGAACTCTTCTGAAAAACAGATAAAGAAGGAGGCCAAATTTTAGTTTTAGCTTTAGAACGCTTGTTACCAGATAAGCTAACAGTTAGCCTAGCTTCTTGTATTCTTCTTCTACAACTACTCATTGTCGTTATCAGAATTAGCTTGCTAGGTAACGTCTCTTATAATAGAAAAATCTTCTGAAAATTTTAACAAATTTCCAACTTAGCCACTTTTGTTCGACAACTGGCCTATGCTGACTTTGATCATAAGGGAGGGAAATTTGGTCTGCTGGTAAAAGTGTGCCCCGCTCAAGATATTAAAACTGGGGAATGTGTATCTCAGCCCATGTGTGTACCCGAGTGTGATTCCTCCCTGCAACCTCTGGTGTTAAATGTCACTTAGCTCCACGAGGTGTGTAAGTAAAGCATGCAATACCAAATCAATACACGGGCCAAAAAGCGTAGTAACTCTTTGCTTGTTTACTTGATATTCTCCGCCCACCCCGCACACACACTGGAGGTCACGTGAGAATCGGATGAGAGTAAAGCGAGCGATTGTAAACATTGGAAAAACAAGACTGCTCACATCGACGACGATGAGGAGGATTAGCAGCTCCACAAGCGGTCGAGACATTGTCCACAGTGCATCATCCCACAAGGACAAAAAAAATAAAAAGAAAGAATAACAAAACAATTGTAGTTAAAGGAACTAATCCGACGTCGCCTACTCAAACATAGTATTGATTGTCTTTGACCTTAAACATTTTTTCGTCCACTAGGTTCACTTGTACAGACGATATGGAGACTGAAAAACTTTTTTTTTTTTTCTTCCCAACATTCAAAAAAAAATAACATCCACTTTTAAAGATACATGAGCAGGGGTTCTCAAACTGGGGACTGTAAGCTGTAGCTTGGGGGTCCGCCAAATAATTTGGAGTAAAAAGTGTTGATATGATTGTGATTCGTTACATAAACTTACATCCACCTGCATGAATCAAGTCTTTGTTTTTAAAATAAAAAGCATTACTACAGATCTAGTACATTTCTTTTGCGAAATAAAAGATGTATTTTTCAAAAATGTAGTTCTTTTTTCTAGAACAATCATTCGTAAATGTGACCGGCATCGGAAAATTGGTACAAAATGTAATCACCTTCGTCTAGGACCTGTGGAATGAGCACCTCAAGCAAGCATCTCTAAAATTCTACATAAAAGAATTCACAAAAATGCTCATTGCCTAAACTGATTTTCTCATGAATGTTCCAGTTGCGCTATTTAAGCCTTGGAAAAGAATTATGGCCCACACGAGCTTATTGTTGGAGATTTATTTTTTTTTTTTAACTGAAACTCATCAACCAATCAGAGAATGGGTTCCCTAAGTAGCAGATGAAACGAAATGGATGAGGAGATATATTGCCAAATAATCATGTTATACTCTTTTACGCTAATTAAAAGTTTTTTTAAACCAGAATTTCTATCAATATCGCACAAAAATGTTGAAAATCAAATTTTGTAGACACAAAAGAATACAAAACTACAAAACCCATTGTCTGATTTTCTACATTTTTGGTGGACCGTGACAACTAGACTTTTGGGAAATGTTGTCACGTTGCTATTTACATTTTTCTTTCACTAGATGGTGAATTCAAAACCATGCACATCCCTTACAGAATAGTGCCCACTCATGCTTATGTCTTGAATAATAGATAGGCGCCAGCTCCCCCCGCGACCCTTGTGAGGAATAAGCGGTCAAGAAAATGGATGGATGGATGGATGGAAGATTTTTATCGGTATTAGGCCAACACCAGCCTTAATTTTAAGGTATCAATACTCATGGAGGCAGCTGATACCAGTCATTGACACTTAAGACAACAAAATAATAATCTGATATCATGAAAGTCGCTCACGGCTGTTTTACTAGATTTTGACTGATTTTGCAAGGCCGACAGAATATTGTGTTCTATTGCTATAAAAACATGAAACCTAGCAAAAGAAAGATGAGTCTCTTCTTTCATCAGGAAAAAAATAATAAAAAATAATAATTGTATCTGTGTCTGTTTTTCAGCAATTAGCATTAGAATATAGCAGTTTCATCATTATTCAAAAATCTATTGAGTAATTGTGAGTAATTGAGCTTTTTTTTCAACATGGCCTGGTTGATCTCTTATACTCTGCTGCCACCTGTTGGCAGTTTAGTAATAACTACCATTTCTTTAACCATTCTTTGCAGTTGAGAGGCTGCATCAAAGCTTTCTGTATGCTCTAGCATAGAAAAAAACATTAAACATATAAATACGTCTTTGGGATGCTTAAAACATTTGAAATAGAACATATTTATACGTTTTTGGGCGCAAATGAGTTAATTGATATTTGGCAAGGTGGACAAATTTCTAAAAAGGCCCTGGACGCAAAAAGTTTGAGAACCCCTGCGATTAAGAGTTTTTTTTTTTTTCCATGGTCAGTGCTAAGCCCGGCATTGACAGCATCCAGTATTTCGAGAAACCGAGCGGTCCTCGCAGATGCCGTTCAAAAAGGCGGTACATTCCGAACGCGGTGCTCCCACTCGGCGTCTTTGGCGGCGTCTTCACAGCTTGGAGTGCGTCAGTAGCGATTTGCTGAGGTCCTTGGCCTCGCCGGCGGTCCGCACGCGCTCGTAGCCCAGCACAGCCATGGAGTGGTGGCAGTAGTCCTCCACCTGCTTGATCTGCTGGATGCTGAGCACCGTCCGCCAGGCGCTGGCCGCCTGGGTGGCGTTCCGCGACGACACGATGAACGGCTTAGACGACGAGCTGGAGCCGCCGGTCATGTTGAGGGCGAAGGCCTCGATGTCGCGGTTGGCCGTCAAGTTGGCGAAGCGGTAGACGCCGCGCAGCGTCTTCACCGGGTTGTCCACCAGGTCCTCATAGCGCACCGCCAAGTACTTGCCCTTGAGCCAGCCGGGAGGGTTCAACGCCGTCCTCAGCGTCCGGGAGGTGCGGTCGCAGATGACCTCCATGGCGCCGATGGAGTGGTAGTCCGAGCCGTCCTTTTTGTTGGCCTTGTGACCCGGGTCCACGAACGGGATCCGGCGCAGTTTGGGGTCCCGGCTGCGCACCACCTGAAGGTTCTCCCGGATGAGGCCGTGCCGGGACTTGATGCGGGAGTTGGCCACCGCCCGCGGGTCCCGGACCAGGTGGATCACCTTCAGGTCCAAGGAGGGGTCCTCCATGAGGGGCGCCAGAACGTTGACGTCCAGAATGCGCACCCCTTTGATGACCACCGTGTTGTACTTGAGGCACTCGTCTTCCAGCAGCCTGAGGCTTTGCGGCGGGCACTTTTTGCACACCTTGTCGTCCACCATCCCCACCACGTCCTTCCTGTAGGCCGAGCACATGGGGTAGGAGCAGACCACCTTGTTGAGAGTGGCGCCAAACAACCCCAGCGAGGTGAAGTTCTTCCCCCCGGGGCTGTTGTAAAGCTGAAAGACGGACAAGTCGCAGCGGTACAGCGAACTCAGCATGTCGCGCGCCGCCCCTTGCAGGGACACGGCGTCGCCCGGGTACAGCTTCTGCCAGATGTGCCACATGGGCTCGTACAGGAAGAACACGTCAGGGTTCTGGTTGAACAGCTCGCCGAAGAAGGACGATCCCGAGCGCCACGTGGTCAGCACGTAGATGAGCTGCCTCTTCTTGGCCAGCGAGGGCCTGTAGAGATAGCGCAGGTCCGAGCGGCCCTGGTAGGCGGCGGCGCCCCTGACGGGGTGGCTGCAAGGCTGCGGCTCCTTGGTCCACTTGTAGTTGGCCAAGTTGAGCATGGTGAGCACCAGGAGCAGGAAGTAGGCCGCGAACAGCACGATCCGCTTCCTGCGCAGCACTTTCATCACGATGCCGGGCTGCGCTATTATCTTGGTATGGTTCCTGTAGGTCTTGAGCTTCCTGCCGAAGCCAGCATCCTTCTCCCAGGGTGCTGTCAACTTCAGCGGCGGGTGATATGTTTTGCCTCTCATCTGTGCCCACGACACAGACCCCCGCCACCCCCAAAAAGCGACTCTCCTTACATTGACAGGAGTGGAGGAGATATGGAGAAGAAGAAAAAAATGGGGGGCTAGACAAGGATGACTGTATTATGTAATGTCCGCCGATTCCAAATCCGGCTATGATGTTTGGCGCTGCACTGCGCAACGGTCTTCATGGCAACGCCGGAGGAGAGAGGAGGCAACAAGGAGGCGAGTCGTTATTGTCCCAGACGCCCATGTTGTAGCCGGAGCCGGAGTACTCCCCCCCGCGCACACGCACCGCGGGACGCGTCCTCCTCCCACCCCCACTCCCGAAAATGCGCATCCCAGACAATAAAATAGTCCCCCCTCCCCTCTCCTCTCTCACCAATGTGGCGCGCAGGCTCGGCGGAGCTCACCTCGACTCAATCCACATCCGCTGCGAGGGAGCCAAAAATCCACATAAGTGCCGTTTATTATTATTATTATTATTGTATGTTTTGAAGAGCGTTCGGCCGCTTCTTCCTCGCGTTCCGCTCCCGCTTTGGCGAATACACACACTGGACACATTCAATCTGAAGCTTACGGTGGAGCTCCGCCCGCGGAGTAACATCATAGGTTAGCCGGGTGACGTCATTTCTCCGACTAGCCACGCGATTGGTTGAGTGGGCCGACTGGCTGCCTAATGTTGTGACGTCCAATGTCTACTAAAACGAGTAAAATCTGTCGCTTTCTTTTTTTTTTAAATAATGATTTGAGACACGAAAAAACGTAATTAACATGACTGCTAATGTTTTTTTTTAAGTGATGCTTCATTGAACACTTAACTATTAATATGTGTTTTCTCAGTAGTCATCATGTCTGCCTCACAGTTGTGTGAGGTTCTGTGTTCGAATCCTGGTTCCTGCTTTCCTTCTTATTAAGAAACACAAATGCACAAGATTGAGGTGATGTAGTTTTTTGACCCCTAAACGCTTCAGTCTTTCCGCTCATCAACATCTTCTGCAGTTGGATCATGACGCTATTATTGTTGTCTTCTATATTCCATCATGTTAAGGCCTGTTCAGTGGGCCACGTAGTAGTTTTCCATGTAGTTTAAGAGGGAAGAAAATACACTATATCTCATACGTTATGTTATGTTTTGCTCCTCCGGGTTCAGGCAACGAATTCCTGAAATCTTTGAGGATACTGCCCTCTGCTGCTGGTTACAACTACTGCAATTTATTGTAATCCAGGTTCCCTATCGTATAATCAATTTAACACAAGTGGCCAACTAAAATGAACAAATGCTACACTTGCACGGCACCTTATTGGATTATGATGTCATTTGGTATGAGTTTCCCTTCTTTGTATTCAAATGAGATGTGACTTTTTAAGGCGTGGAAATAAAACTTAGTAGCAGAAGTAGCATTTATAATACATAATTGTGCTTGTGTATTTATATTTAAATATATTATTATTATTATTAATATTATTATTATTATTATCATCAAGGAAGCAGTATTTTGATGAGGCGCTGAAAAGCTGCAGTGAAAAAGAGGTCTGTTACGTAATCCGCATCTCCAGTCGCGCGCATGCGCAGTAGGAGCCACTTCCCCAGCAGATGCAGAAGCAGCATCAGGACCACCGAGTTCCCCCACCCACCCGCGATGATGGCGCATGTAAACACGGCGCTCGTCCTATTGTCTTCCCGGACCCTGGACCGCCGCTTCCTCGCCTCGATCTGACGTCACGGCCGCTTCTGTGGTGCGTGCGTGCGCAACCGAGCTTTGGACTCCCGTTGACATTGTGATGGTCACACCGCGACGCGCTTGCAACAAAAGGCAGCCCTGCGAGACCCCCTTGGCTTCTCATTAGGGTGGGGGGGGATATGCACGTCAGTGTTTGGCCCTGCTCGCTCTCCGTCGTTATGGCAGCTCTGTACCAGGGCACCGACGCCTCCTCCCCGGATAAATTCCTCGCCCTGAAAGACGTCAGGGAGGTGAAGGAGGAGACCACGCTGGACGAGAAGCTCTTCCTGTTGGCCTGCGAGAAAGGTCAGTGGACAATCCGTGTGCGTGTGGGCATGTTTCAAATGGTTTTATGTTATGACAAAAGAATTGAGATACCTACTGCCCTTATTGCCCCATCATGAGACAATTGTGTGCTTCCATTGTTTTTTCTTGGATGAGATAGAAGAAAGACCATCAAATGCAGGGGTGGGCAAAGGATGGAACGGTTCTTTAATCCGGCCCGTCGAGTATTTACGTTGTCAAGAGTCGTGCAATATTTTATTTGCATTAATTTTGCTATTCTCTCCACCACTAAAATTGGGTAATAAAAACGTTTTGTAATTGCTTTTAATTGATTTATACCATGACATACTTTTGTCATTATTTAAAATAATCAAACAGAGAAATATTAAACATAAAGACTTTCAAATTTCCCGTCAGGCATCACAACAGCAAGTCATTCTCATGAGAATAAACAAAATAATAATTGGTTATTTATCTCATGAAAGAAGAAGTAATTGGTTCGTTAAGAATTAACAAAGAACCTGTCAAAAAATTCACATTTTAAGTAATTGTAATTTAAAGATGTTTCTTAATTTTTTATTTTATTTTATATTATTTATATATATTTATATATTATTTTGTATTTTATATACAGTATATTTTATTTATTTTATGTATTTTGTTTATTTTTTATATTACATTAACTCATGATAAAATTTGTTTGATTTATTGTAATTCTTGAAAAAATATAGCTACAATAAATAATTGTAGTGTGCATTTAAAGGTTCAGATAAAATGGATTTGTTCATTCGTCATTCATTGTAATTCTACTTTATATATTATGTACATTACGAAATGAATTTTAATCTCATCTATGAATTACCTGACCTACCTGTCCCCAACCAAAAACAAAACAAAACAAAAAATAGACAAATTTAATTTAATTAAATTTACCCTTGCGTGCAAAAGCTTGCCCACCCCTTACAGAAGAAGCATAAAAGAACAAAGGCATGTAGACGGGACTGTGACAGGCAGGACACAAAACAGCAACCGTGACCATATAAAGTCTCTAAACATGTCCCAGAAACTGGAGCAGCCCTTTGTGGGAGATGTTACTGTAAACAGGACTTTACCCCTGAGCCGACCCCGCTACTGGGAGTGCTGGCCTTTGTCTATTCAGCGCTTTTTTTTGGTCACCAGGTGACTACTACATGGTGAAGAAGCTGCTGGAGGAGAACCGGCATGGCGAGCTCAACGTCAACAGCGTGGACGTGCTAGGCCGCGACGCCATAACCATCGCCATCGAGAACGAGAACCTCGACATCCTGCAGCTTTTGCTCGAGCATGGCTGCCAGGTAGTAAACACATACTTGCAGGCTTTCCCATCATGCAGTGCTGTTTTATGGATGATTACTCGCAAACTATGAATGACTGGGGTCGTTTGACTCCCAGGATTTTTGGAGCTTTGGTCCAATCCTTGAATTGAGACAACAAAATGAGTATTTTTTCTTTCTGAATTGTTTTGTTGTGCTTTGTTCCCTTGCAGGCTACTGACGCCCTGCTGGTAGCCATAGACTCGGAAGTGGTCGGGGCTGTGGACATCCTCCTCAATCACAGACCCAGGCGAGCATCAAAGCCCTCCATCGCCGTGAGTCCCCGCCGAACAAGAACCGTCAACACAGGAAAAAAAACAGTCCGCTACTGATCACGTTTCTCTCCACCTCGTAGAAACTGATGCAGCGAATCCAGAACCCCGAGTATTCCACAACCATGGACGTAGCTCCCGTCATCTTGGCGGCGCACAGGAACAACTACGAGATCTTGACCATGTTGCTGAAGCAGGACATCTCGCTGCCGCGGCCGCACGCCGTCGGCTGCGAGTGTACGCTGTGCAACGCCAAGAACAAGAAGGACAGCTTGCGGCACTCCAGGTGTGCCTGGAGTTATTCTTACGAACCAGTAGTAGGAGAAGAAATAGAAGAAGTTATGCTAACAGTCATATCAAGTAACTAGCTTCCTCATTGACTTGTTCAGTTTCATTTTGAAATTGGAGTTTGGTCAACTTGGTTTGGACCACAAGTGTTTTTGTACAGGAGTCACAATTTTTAGCTTTGGTAGCTCCGAAGCTAATTTTCCCGCCTCTTTTTTGGAGGTTAGGTTCCGCTTGGACATCTACCGCTGCCTTGCCAGCCCTTCGCTGATCATGCTAACGGAGGAAGACCCCATCCTCAGGGCCTTCGAGCTAAGCACGGATCTCAAGGAGCTGAGCTTGGTCGAGGTGGAATTCAGGTGCTTTCTGTTCATCTACAGACTCTGGAAAGTACTCAGTTTTGAAGACCAAAATACTCGTATTGCTAGTTAGCTAGCTTTAGCTCAGTCAATTATTGAATGCCAGAAGATGGTAGTTTTTAGGATGACACAAGACACAACTAATTTGTTGACGCCAACATTAATACTCCCTAATTCCCGTTCCTCCATTTCACTGCTGTCCCTGTTTATGCAGGAACGACTACGAAGAGCTGGCCAAGCAGTGCAAGATGTTCGCCAAGGACCTGCTGGCTCAGGCTCGCAACTCCAGAGAGTTAGAGGTCATCCTCAACCACACATCCAACGAGGATCCCGTCGACAAGCGGGGGCTCCTGGAGGAGCGTATGAACCTCAGCCGCCTCAAACTGGCCATCAAGTACAACCAGAAAGAGGTCAGTCGGGTAACACGCGCAGCTGCTTTATTGCGTGGTTGTGCCACACTTCTCTCCGCACGATAAAATCTCGACCTTGAAGGCTGGAAAGTTGAGTGATTTACTGCTCCTAAATTGTTACCAGGATGTTTTGAAAAGTTTGACTTGCACACTGTTGAAGCGATTCTTGGAAATATCTTCCTAGAGAGCGACAGTGGCATGTTGTCCGAAATGTTAGGACACCAGCTTCACAATTCTGACGTTACAGGTTTGCGTCTGGGTTCTGGCTGTGGAATTTGTTGTTTCTTGTTCTCCTGGTGCTTGCTTTAAGTCCTCTGACTCCTCCCACTTTTAAAAAAATATTCAGGTTAGGTTCATTGAAGACTAAATTGTCTTTGACTGTGAATGTTTGTTTGTTTACATGTGTCTTTTCACTTACTGGCAGTCAGCTTTGACAATCCAGTAGTATAGAAAATGGATTGATGGATAGATGATTTAGATGTTTAGGTGATTGATTGGTGACCAGTCCAGGGTGTATTCCACCAATGGCCTTAAGTCATCTGGGCAAGACATGGAAAAAAATTACAAAAAACAAGCGGTCTTTGTGGTACTTATTGAGCAAGCCATGGATGCATTTAAAGCCCTGAGTCAGCAGTAATTTTCTTATGAGCTCATGCACTTCTGCTAATTTTAGCCACGTTGTGAATCAGAAGGATAGGAAATCGGATTTTGACCTTGGTATATCATGTCTGCAGCTATATTTTGACTGCCCCTGTGGCTACATCAGCTTTCAAACCCTTTCAATCCTTCATCAGTTTTTGTAAAGTTCTGACTATAAGCCAATGCCTTTTATCCTGGGACTCAAACAAAGATTCAGATTATTCGCTGATTTTCCCGATGCCAATCTTGTCACGTTCTTGTCTATTCTCAGTTTCTGTTGCTTGCTAGCCAATCGCAGGGCACATATAAACAAACAAACAAACAAACAAACAAACAAAAAAAACAACAACACTCCAATGGTTTTTTTTTGTACTCTCCATTACCGCATTCCACATATGTGTTTTTCAGTTCGTGTCCCAGTCCAACTGTCAGCAGTTCCTCAACACGGTGTGGTTTGGTGAGACGGCCAGCTACCGGCGCAAGCACACCTGTCTGAAGATCGCCACAGTGCTTAGCGTGGCCGTGCTGTGGCCGCTGCTGTCTGTCTGTTACCTGCTGGTGCCGCGTTCCCGCGTGGGTCAGATCATCCACACGCCCTTCGTCAAGTTTATCATCCACAGCGCCTCCTACTTCACCTTCTTGCTGCTGCTCAACCTCTATTCGCTGGTCTACAATGAGGGCAAGAAGAACACCATGGGCCCTGCGCTGGAGATGATAGACTTCCTGCTCATCCTCTGGATCATAGGTGGGCTTCGAACGTTATGTGTTTTCTAGTCATTGGTCTTTGCTAAGGAGATTGATCACTTTTGGAGGGTTTCTGTCTTGTCTGGGAATAGATTGTATTCTAAGTTGACATACTTCAAGGGAGTCTAGAACAAAATTGAAATGACAGCAGATTTATTCATGAATATGATGACTGAAGGCAGTTAACCACAACAGTAGATCAGTTAGGTCATTATGTAGACGAGCCTTAACTTCCTCTCAGTCTTGACTTCGTCTTAGCCTTGATTTAGTAGCTAGCAACCCCTCAAAGTCTTGGTCTTGATTTGGTGATGCCGCCTCAAAGTCTTGGTTTTGACTTGGTGTCAATACGTCAACGCGTTAGGCTTGACTTGGTATCAACCGGTCAAAGTCTTGGTCTTGACTGTGTTGGCACCTCAACGTCTTGGTGTTGACTTGATCTTTGTTCCTTCAAGTCTGAGTCTTGAATTGTTATCAACCCTTCAAATCTTGATCTCAACTTTGATTCAGCACCTTGAAATGTCACCTTGCTTTGGTTCAGTCTCTCAAATTTTTTAGCTTGGCTTGGTCTCAACTCTCAACCCTTCAAAATCTTGGTTCCAACCCCTTTAAGTCTTAGACTAGTCTTGACTTATCGAAGGGTCAGTCTCAACCAGGTCTCAACCACCCTTCAAAATATTTGCCTTGAGTCAGTCTCAACTATTTAAATCTACTACAATCCCTTAAAATCTTCATTTGATCTCTACTCCTACAAAGTCTTGGTATTGAATTGGCTTCAACCTCTCTTGGTCTTATTCTTTAATCAGTATCAATCCCTCAGAGTCTTGTTTTTTACGTGATGATGGCGCCTAAAGTCTTGTTCTTGACATGGTCTCAGTCCCTTAAAGACTCAAGTCTTGATGTCTCGATTTGGCGTCAGAGTTTCAAAGTCTTGGCCTTGACTTGTTCACCGTTTCTGTGGTCTTGACTCCAAAACTAGCCTGTTCATTTCATGCTAATACATTCCCGTTATTGTATGTCAAGGTAACCTTTTCTGAAAAGGGAATGAAACCAATCATATCCTTTATTTTGACGTCCAACATTGCCTAGTGGAGCGTAAATGAGACATTTGTGTTATGGGTCTGGCTTAGATCCAGCAGGCCTATTCTGTTTGCATAATCCTATCAGACGTGTACACAACAAACAGCCATCTTGATGCTAAACGACAAAGAGCCTGCTTTCGCCAAGTCGACATCCGCTCTCGACCGGTCGGGCGTTGACACGTGCTCGAGCTCACGTGAGGGTGCTGAGACACTGCGTCCGCTGCCAAGAAACCATTAGCGCCGTGGTTGAGTCGCTGGAATGGCTCTCTGCCTTCTCGGCGGTGATAGTTTGACTCATGCTTGCAGTAACCCGCAGCAGTCAGGCGGCATCTCATTGGTTGGTGAGTCGTAACTCATTGCAGCAGCAAACCCTGATAGCTTTTCCAATGTAGGCTCTTAGGTGTGTTTTGTCAAGCTTTACACCAGGGGCGGCAAAATCTTTGTCTCTAGGGCCACAGGTCCTCTAGAAATAGAGTTTAAAAAAAAGAATGAAAAATAAATGTCTTGTAAAGTTATTTCAATATTGATAAATTCTCATTTCGATTGTCTAATGTGTATACAAACACGTGATAAATGTGTGAACTGGTGCTAAAAGTTCATTCATACGTCCTATACAGTATGCACTGATGGACTTCCGATTGTTCCCCCACCCCTCACTACTTTCCCTCCCCGCGTCTCTCTGTCTTTGCTTCTCCCCCGAGTCACATGCTACTGGCCATAATGGCCTTAAATCCGATGGAGCGCGCATGTGCATTCGTGTGTCAGTGAGCCCACTATGGGTGTGTGCACTTCCACTTCCCTTCCATCATAACAATCCCTGCCTCCCTCTGATAACAGACAAAACGAATAAAGCTTTGGTTCTTCAACACATTGGCAGCAGAAAGAGGAGCTGGCGGAGTGATTTCAAAG
Organism: Festucalex cinctus; assembly: GCF_051991245.1. Classification (NCBI taxonomy): domain Eukaryota; kingdom Metazoa; phylum Chordata; class Actinopteri; order Syngnathiformes; family Syngnathidae; genus Festucalex; species Festucalex cinctus. The sequence goes on along the minus strand of NC_135430.1, from coordinate 13,064,480 downwards.
TGCTAACAGCAATAGACCAACCAGCTGGCAGGAAAAATCTGCTTGTTACTTCTTATAGGTTGTTAGGCAAACACTTCCAAATATGGGCAAGCTTGCACCAGGATGCTATCATCCGTGCGTAAAAATCCGCTGGTCAAGTGATTGACTAGTCAAGGTACCCTCACCCAAAAATCTCCTGTATCCGGCAGGAATGGTGTGGTCGGATGTGAAGCGGCTATGGTACGAGGGGCTGGAAGACTTCCTGGATGAGTCGAGGAACCAGCTGAGCTTTGTGATGAATTCCCTTTACCTAGCTACCTTCGCCCTCAAGATAGTCGCTAACAGCAAGGTATATACACACACAGGAGAGATGCATTTGGTCCACTTTTTAAAACTGTTCTCGTTTGTTATAATGAAGTAAAAAAATTACCATCTAGACTCTAGACCGAGGCGAAGACTGAGTTTTGCCACCGTAGAGGCTATAAGGGCTGCCTCTCATCATCTCGCCAGCTAGTGTATGCGTAATAGAGACTGGGTTTCGCCATTGAGTGTTGGCATGTCCACTCGACTGACATTTGTAAATAACAATTTTCCATAATATGTCCCTTTCATCTTGATTATCTGACTTAATCCTCAGAAAGTTGCAGGCATCATCTATTTATTTATTTTGTTGGTTCTGAAAGTATTTCCAATGAGGGTGCATTCAGAGTTTAAGAGCTTTGATTGCACCCTTGAAGAAAACTGCAGAAACATTTTCAAATGTTCTCTTTTATACCGCAGTTCAAGAATGTCGAAACCGAGAGGAAAGACTGGGACGCGTTCCATCCCATCCTGGTGGCTGAGGGCCTGTTCGCCTTTGCCAACGTCCTCAGCTATCTGCGCCTCTTCTTCATGTACACCACCAGCTCCATCCTGGGGCCGCTGCAGGTAGGAGAGTCACATTGCTTATGCTCAAAGAGGCGATGGTGCGTGGGATGCAGCCGTGGATGCGCGAAGCACATCTGTGAAAGAACAGCTCTGAAAAAAAAGGTGTTATGTCATCATTATAAAATGCCTCCTGAAACGTCTAAAATCTGAAAATGCGCTTTTTGACGCCCACGTCGGTGCAAGTGAACGCTACAAACAACGCCAGCAGCAAAGCAAAAACGAATGAAAGATAGTAAAATTATGTTTTTTAGCATCTTCATGAATCAGAGCTTGTACATTCTCAGGTATTCAGCCCGCCATGTTTGTGGTCATCTTATAAAACAGTCAGAGCCAGACAATGACTAATTAGTGCCCTCCACCTTCCCGTTGTTCCACTCACCTCGCCCTCAGCCCCCTCCCTGTTCAGTCCCTGTGACATCACTGTCTGTCTGGGCCAAATGGAAAAATGATTAGCGTCGGGAGCGCATGAGGCGGATGCCCACGCGTTTCCACATGTGTGAGTCACTCAGCGCTACGAAGGTTTTCTCTCATTTCGTCTTTACAAACATCATCCGACTAATATCACCTACTGAGGTTGGAAAGAGTGATTTGCATAAATCTGATCTTGTATCTGGAGATAAGTCAAATGTCCTAACCTTCGTAATCATTCGTGTATTTATCTTTTTCCTTTCAAATGAGTTGTTAAAGTAATTGGATGTACAAGAAGATAAGAAACGTACTCAGAGTTGGTGGACTATGTTTAAACAGTTAAACATGAGGTACAGTGGTTAGCGAGGTCCCAACCAGCAACGTTCCTCTTGTGTTTGTACAGTTTTCACGTCGGGCCACCTGCAAAGGCCGGACAAGTTCCCAAATTAGACGCATCCAAAGTGGTGACATACATTGAGGAAATTTAACAGTGACAAGGGATCAGATGACCCTCATAGACGAGCTACTAGTCTAATGGGCTGAGCAAACAGTGCGGCAATGTGTTCTCCTTGAGATATCTTGGCTCACACTGGAAACTGTTGGTGTTGGGTTATTTGGTGGTTTGGAAGCATGCGTTCTGACCTTCCTGGAGTATCTGTCAGCCCTCAGTATTAATAACTGTATGAGGTCCAAAAAAAAAACATGACGAAGATGTGATGGATGATTTAAGTTAATATAAGAAAAAAAAGGAAGTTAGAAGTGCAAGACTTGGTGAGTTATAAATGAATGTCATTCTTGGGAAAATGGTCCTTGGAACATAAAATCATTGATGATTCAAGCTAACCTAAGACACCAGGAACATTGGATATTTTTTTTATAATTGGATCCTTAGTATGTCATGTAGGATAATCATCCTTGGGAAAGTGGTCCGAGGAACAAAATATAATGTGTATTTGGTCTTGGAGTCCATGGATAATCGTCCTCCTCTGGAACGCAGATCCCTATAAAAGGATTAAATGAATGTTCCTAGGAAGATTAGGGCCACAAGATCAATTACTCCAGGCAACCCTTCAAATGGTTTGGTGTCCGAAAACCATTTGAAGACGGTACAAGGGATGATTCCGTTAAGAATAAGATCCCAGGAACATAGGACCTCTTGGAACCTGGAGGAAAAAATGAATCTACAAACCTCATGCACTTGGTACGTCATAAAGGATAGCTAAGCTTGGTGTCCTTGGCCCTAAAAATCTGGGTGAAAGAAATCTTCTTAGGAATATTAGGGCCACAGGATCATATGCAACCTGGCAACCCTTGATATGATTTTGATGGCGTTTTGACCATGAAGACGACAGATGATTTCAAGTAACATTAGACCCCAGGAACATGAAGAAAAATGAAATATAGAAACTTTAGACCGATGGATCAACATTCTTGGAAACAAGAATGTTCCCAGAAAAACCATCATGGGATCCAGGGAAAGAGGATTTCCTTAGATAACATATAAGTGATGATTGTGAAACGTAGACCTTTGATGCTTAAGACAGTGGTAAATATTCTTAGGGAAATTGTGACCAGGCATCCAGTGAACAGAGGATGTATGGTCTTGACAGGCTCATGGAATAAAGACCCTAGCAACTATGAAAAACATATGGGCAATGATTCAGAGTGACGTATCGTAAAACCCCAAGAACATGTGGAATACAGCAAATTAGAACGATAAGACCCCTGTAAAGATGAACTATAAATAATAAGAACATGGGCTCTGGGGTTGTAAACCCTTGGTACAAGGGAATCTGTCAAATAAACATCCTCTTTATTGACATTACCAGATATCCATGGGGCAGATGCTGCAGGAGTTTGGCAAGTTTCTGGGGCTTTTCCTGCTCGTCTTGTTCTCCTTCACCATCGGACTCACCCAGCTGTACGGAAAGGACCAGAAAGCCCCGGACGAGAGTCCACCCAGCGACTGCCAGGGCATATTCTGTGAGCAGCAGAGCAACGACGCGTTCCACACGTACGTCTGGGCTTCCCACAATGTGAATGTCTTGCTTGTGAGATGATTTATGTTGCTTTCTACTTCACAGGTTTATGGGAACCTGCTATGCCCTCTTCTGGTACATTTTCTCGCTGGCTCACGTGGCACTCTTCGTCACCCGCATCAGCTACACGGAGGAACTGCGCTCCTTTGTGGGCGCACTGATTATAGGCACCTACAACATCGTTGTGGTCATTGTGCTAACCAAGCTGCTGGTGGCCATGCTCCATAAAAGCTTCCGACAAATTGCTGTGAGTTTCCCGCGTCAACCACGTTACAGTTTCAAATCAGGATTTCAAGACCGATTTAGGGTTTGGAGTTTGGATTTCAAGTGATTATCTGTCTTTATATGATTGTTTAATAGAATCACGAAGACAAGGAGTGGAAGTTTGCCCGGGCCAAACTGTGGCTGAGCTACTTCGACGACAAGTGCACAATGCCGCCACCGTTCAATATCCTGCCATCGCCCAAGACCGTCTGCTACTTGATCACCAGTATGAGCAAGTGGATCTGCTCGCACACCTCCAAGGGGCGGGTCAAGAGACAGAACAGCCTGAAGGTAGAACAATCGCTGATGTCGAATCAAATACAACAACCGGCAGCTAACTTGAAAATCGACATTTTGTCAAACAAAACAAACAGTAAAAACATAATTAAATAGAAGGTAAATAATTAAACAATGAATGCGTAATGGTTTCAGTTTGTGGCCCATTCTAGTGTGCGCCTTAGCCACCAGTGTGGAGCTATTATATATTCATACAAATATACATGAAGAAGACGGTCACAACTGCTCTGCATGCTAGCTAGCTAACTACAAGCGAGCAGACTTTTGTCAGATGGGTTATTGGATACATACAGAATGTGTAATTCTATTTGTTTTATGCTAATTTTTAACAGTAAACTTCAACTAGTAGTAATAAAAGGTTTGAAACTTTTTTTTAAATTATTTTAAGAATTGCTCATTAGCTGCCAAACTGCTGCTATTTGTTGTATAAGTGGATCACCCGTAAATTAAGCTACTACCACATTTTATAGGGCAGCTAGCCAGTTGGTGCAAGTTGCTAATGTAGCAGGCTTTCAAGTCAGTATTAGGATTCCAAACCGTGCTTTTTAGGAAAACGTGTCCCAAGTGAATTCAAACAAAGCGATTACATACTGTTCTCCCGTGCAGGAGTGGAAGAACTTGAAACAAAAACGTGACGAGAACTACCAGAAAATCATGTGCTGCCTGGTGCACCGCTACCTGACGTCCACGCGGCAGAAGATGCAGAGCACGGACCAGGCCACCGTGGAGAACCTCAACGACCTGCGCCAGGACCTGTCCAAGTTCCGCAACGAGATGCGGGACCTGCTAGGTTTCCGTACCTCTAAATACGCCATGTTCTACCCCAGGAGCTAGATGCCTTTTAACCCTTTTCCTCTTGACTCCATCTCCTGCTACTCATTTATTCTATAAGAGGAAAACACAAACTGACTGACTGAAGCGAATTAGAACAATAACCTTGTAGTCTCATGTTTTTTGTAAAGACAGAAAGCCATTGTTTTGGACAGATATGTGAATAAATATTTATGCAAACATTTCGCTGTATGGCGCAATGTTTTCGTTCCCCCTCCCGCAAAAAAAAAAAAAAAAAAAGATATTTTGAAGTCAAACTATTATCGGACTTTTATTAGGGAGCATGACAATAATATAAATAATATTCACAGATTTTCTTTGTCATCTTTTAGCACTCTCAAAAAGCAACACAGTAAGGGAAAAGTCATTGAGTAAAATACAGTTTATACAAAATGTATCAAATATTGCACAGTTTTCAAAAAATATATTGGCTATATATAAATTTGGGCTTTGAAATGTTAGCATACTTTACAGACCCATAAGGTACAGAGTATTGGGACCACCCCAAAAAAAGAAATAATTACACTACAAGAATAATTTAATCTTGAAAAAATATTATTTTTAACCTCAGAAAATTATTACTTTAATCCTTAAAATGTAATAAATGTATTAAAACCTCACGAAATAATTTAAATTTAAATTACCTTTTTTTTTTTCATTGGCCCATTAAAATAGCTTAATAATTTTGGAGCTTGTACAAAAATAATTTAAGAAATTAATATTTGTAGTTTAACATCAGTAAATATATATATATATATATATATATTTTTTTTTTCCTACATATTATTGTCAATGTCAGCAATTTTGATGCAGGTACTGTATTATTTTCGGTGATATATTATCCCCAAGTATAATGCATATTGAATGAATCCTAATCTAAACGATGTTTTGCTCAGGTAGCTGTCTTTCGTTTTACGCTGCTGCACCCCTCAGCAGCGCTTGTTCTTCAATACGTTGAGCGCCTTCTGGTTCTTGGTCTTGAAAGCCATCACAAAGTGGTGGGGGCCCACCTTGCCGCGGCCCTCCTCGTCCTCGTGGCCCATGAAGATGTAGTTTAAGCCTGGTGAGGTCACACACAGAGAGCCTGAATGCGGCGGCGGAACGACGGAGACATTCAGGAGGGAGGGGAAGGGGGAGGCCATGCGTGAGATCCTGATCCACTTCCACACAGGTACTGCATTTTTGCTACTGATAAAAATGTCTTCGATATTCGGCTATCAGGATGAACTTAAAATGCATTATTACATTTACAGGTCAACTTCATGTATTTAACTGTTTGGTTGTCCAATGTTCTTTTTGCAAAATGCTGTTCTCAAGGACCTCAATGGAAAAATCGTCAAATAATCCACAAGCATGACCGAGTTAGAGCGACTCGTCAAAGGTCAAATTGAGTTCACCTGTAAAGGTTAATGCATTTTAAATTCATCCTGAATTTCCTCGAACCTTTTAGTGTATATAAAATCCACAGACAAATGTATCCTCTATTTGACTGTTTAGACTTTGAGTTGTGCCGCTCACCTCGCTTCTTAGTGGGAATGTCCTTTGGCTTCAGTGTGCTGACTCAGCAGAGAAGGCAAACTCAAAAGCCATCGCTTGTTAATAAACAGTCCCAGGTTATTAGACTCCATTTTGTTTGACAGTGAAACCTTGAAATACTATACTAACAAAGTCACAAGAGTATCTGAAAAAAATGTTTACAATTGCCTATATTAATAATTTAAAGTACTATAAATAGTTTTAGCTAAAAAAATATACTTTAGTCCTGGAATATAAAGCTCTATTCTCTTCAAATTATTAGCTAGCCACTTTAGCTTCTGATAAGCGGCACTGTTTTATGTCTTGATGAAATTGTCAACAAATTAGCGGAGGTTCTTGGTGATGTACAAATGTCAACTGCTCCATGAAAACAAAACAAGAATAAAACATAATGTCTGTATTTAGAGGTTCCACTGTACAAGACATCTTCCAAACGTGCGCTAGGTCAAGCTAATGTTAGCTAACAGATGGCTGCACTCACCTCTCTTGACGAACGGGCACTTCTTACACAGGATGACCATCTTGGTGCTCATGGTCTTCCCCGCCTGCTGGATGACCAGGTTGCCTTCTTTGTACACGTTAATGATGGAGACGGTGGCGTGTACGCTCCCGCCGCGCGTCACCGCCGAGATGACCGTGCCGGTGAGCACTGTTTTACACCCATACAGTAAACGAAAATGACAAATTACTTTGTCGAGTTTAACAAAGAATTGTGTAGCCTGCTGAAAGTAAATTAAAATCATTTAATTAATAGTGCTTTGCTTGGACGCGGCAAATCTTCCTTTTAGCCTAGCTTCCAAGAAACTTGCCAAGGAGGCGGTATTATGTAAATGAGCCAAATTGTGATATCACACAAGCACATTTTAGGAAATGGGCACCTCATAAAAGATTGACTTGTTTAGTTAATTTCACACTTGATGTGTGGGCGGGTACTACAGAGGACCAACTATTTGGATACTTAAAAAGTAAATTTTCCATAATTATGCCCCCTTTAATATTTTTGTTTTCGTCCCTATCCCGAGTTGCCCGCCACATTCCACACCAAGCACAAGCGCAATGCCAGTCCTCCTCCTCTTACCTCTTTTTAGGAATGCCAAGTAAATCAAGTCATGTGGTAAACATCCCACAGAGGTAAACACCTCAGGGTGAATACATGTTATTTATCAAGGTTTAATGCCACACTGTGTCTGTACTGTACGGGCGCCTGCCTTTCCTCTCAAGGACACCTTTGAGGCGCCCATCAAAAATAGAATCATTCTGTTGAAAAGGATGTAGAAAGGCATGTTGATCACAAGGTGTTTATAGCTGTTATTGTTGCTCTTTTGTTTTCAGGCAGGGGAACTATATTTGGGCCCACAAGTGGGTCTTCAAATGGAGCATGTTATTTCCCATAGCCAATTGCTCAACACTTACTGCATGTAAAAGCGGAATAAAATTGAAAACTTTTGAAAAAAAAACCCACAACATTTTAATAGATGAATGTAAATTCAATACAATATACTGTAACAATTAGAACCTAATTTAAAAAAAAAAACTTTTAGATAAACATTTTAAAAGTAGGAAATTACTATTATAAAGGTGAAAAAAAATTATTGTATTATTTTTATTTTTATTTTATTTATTTTTTTACTGCACTATAACATTCAATACTAGATCTTCATTATTTATATGGAAATTATTGCATAAATCCATAGGTATAGTATATACATGCAAATAAACATTGATACAAAGAAATATGCAAAATCATATTATAATAGACCAATACAATGCAAAAATAATAACAAGTAAATAAAAACTTCTTAAATAGTTAAGAGGAAAAAAGTCAAATGTTTGTTGTATTTTTATGCTTCTTTTGTTTATTTGTGTTGTTTAATTATTTAATTTTACTTTTTCTTCTTGGTTGACCGTCATAATTAAAAAAAAAATCATTATTTACGAAGGAATCACAAATATAAGGAAATGTGCAAAAAAACAATGGATGTATAAAATGCTATATTATTATTATTATTATTATTATTATTATTAGTAGTAGTAGTAGTATTATTATTATTATTATTATTATTATTATTATTATCATCATCATTATCATTATCATTATTATTATGTAAATATTTTAAAGTTTTATAAATTGTATCTGCTTAGTCATTTGTTATATTATAATATTTAGTTTTTTTAAGGTGTGGGAATTTCTTGTTTGAGCAGTTTCCTTGTTTTTTCGTGTAATTGCTGCTTACAAACCATTTTATGTTTGAAGGCCGATGTATAAAATCTAAATAAGATTAAACAAATCCCGTGAAGAAATCGGAAGGATAAATTGCTGACAGGCTCACCGAAGTTGCTGGAACAGAAGTTGCTCTCAAGCGTGCCTCGTCGTTTACACTTCCTCCGGCATAAGGCCACAGAGTACTTGAGTGCTGCAAACAAACAAATACACACACACAAACCATTAATATATTGTTATTTGGCCAATTATTTTTTGAAATATATCAATATGTCTTTTGCGGAAATTGCCATGCACCACCCAACCAGGCCCCTTAAAGGCACAATTTGTTTTAAAAGTTTATTTACTAAGTTTATATATGTTTAAAAGTGGGAAGGGTTAAAATTGTTTGTTAAAAATATGTTATACTGTAAAATCTGCTAGCTAGCTACATAGCTAATAGTAGATAGCTGCCTAGTTACCGGTAACATGCGCTTTAGCTTTCAGCTAGCTAGTAAGCTACCTAGTTAAAAGTTAATGATGTTGTTAAGTAGATGAATGAAGAACGTTATATTTTATTTAAATCACAGATTTTAATCTCTCGCTACGATGAAGAGGGGGTTTACTGTGCATTGTAATTTGTTGAATAAGTGAAAACAATTTCATTCGCTAGTGAAATGTTGCTTATTAGGATTAATTAAAAGTCGTGTTTTTGCTTTCCATAGAGGAAAACAAAATAGTTGAGAACACTGTTTAAATGGTGTCATGGAAAAAGATTAGCCAACTGCAATGACCTAATCGCAAAATAACAAGGTTTTGCCAGTGGAGGTTGGAAAATAAGTGTGGGTGGTTCTTTTTGTCTATCCAAGGCCGACTAGCGTGCAGTAATGTTGTCGTATCCACCGAGATGTAAGATGAATGTTGCTACCTACGTATGGGCCTGGTGGTGATCGGCTGTGTGGTGGTGGGAGGTGTCGTTGTGGTGATGGAGAACTTCTTAGAGCGAAACTTGTAGTGCCCGATGAAGCCGTCAGCGGTCAGGCTGAGGTCGGATAAAAACTGGATGAGGAGCTGGTTCCCCTCCGAGAACACGGGCCTGCAAAGATGAAGAGAATTCAGAATAGATGGAAAGAGTTGACACTAGATGATAGGATGAGACGGGTTGCGATGAGATCCAATGAGACATAAAGTAAACCTACGCAGGGGGGCTGTCTCCGCAGTACTTCCCGATCCTCCTGGCGTCGTCGATCTCGCCGCCGTTGAAAATGGAGACGTGGTCGTAGCGGCAGTAGTTATCTCGCTCCACGTCAAACTTCTCGAACTTGACTTCAATGATCTGCAGCGAGGGGCGGAAACACGAGAGTCTTTAATCGAGCAGCTGCTTCAAACGAGATGATTGAAGGCTACCAGTGCAATTTGAGGGATGACGCAACTGTCTCGCGTTGCAAGTCCAGCCTTGTGCACTGTCGAAAAATTATTTGCTAAAAAAACCTTTACCTGGTTCTTTGGTGCCACTATGTGCCAGGAGCAGGTGACACCGGCCGGGTAGTCTCTGTCGGGCCAGTTGGGAGTTTTGAACGACCCAGAAGGTTTGTCCAGTCTTCCCCCACAGTACTGATCCCCTGTTGAGTTGATAGCAATGTTAGTCATGGTACTATGTCAAAATTTTGTTCAGTGACAAGGTCAGATGTTAGTTACTAGTGCTATTGTCAAGACCACATCAACCGAGACCAAGACATTGTCGAGACTAGAGAGTATCGAGACCAAGACTTTTAGCAGTTCAGACTGAGACAAGACCAGAGACCAAGACTGTTTGCTACAAAAACAAATTCTGCTATGGTGTTTTTGAAATAGTCAAATGAAACAAATCTCAATCCGGCAAGGCAGTGCAGCACCTGCATTCTGATTCTCTCACTGATAACAGTAATACTGCTCTGGTCTCGACCGGTCTTGATGAAAAATCCAGAGGAGGAGCCCGAGACAAGACCGAGTAAAAATGCCTTCGATTCTGAGACGAGACCGTGAACCTGAAAGACCTCAAGACCAAGTCGATCTCGATAACTACACCACTAATCTTTAGACCCTGAACAGGGCGCTCACATAAATCCTTGAGAACTGTTACTTTAAGATTATATTTAGCCTTGAAACAAACCTTAAAATTCTCGACCCTACATGATTTCAGCAGTCAGGTTTTGCGTTGATGTGGTATTTCCCTTGACAGATCTGTAACGACTCTGCATAGTCCAGAGGTCTAAATGTGAATAGTTTTGTTTATAGCGGCCCTGTGATTGGCTGGTGACCAGTCCAGGATGTACTCTTGTCTCTCGGCCAAGGCCAGCTCAGACACCATGTCACTTCGACATACTTCCTTGACACCAATCGCTGTGCTAGTTTCCTTTTTTTAGACAGAGCAACAAAATGTAACGAATTTTGTTGACCATTCACTTTTTGAAGTAGTATCACTGACTAACTACTGAAATTTAGTATATGAAATGTACTGCTGCTTCTTAAGGGAGAAAAACTGATTTAGAACGGCACTTAGCCAAGTTGGAAAAAGAACTAGTCATAATTGAGCCTTGTGATGGTGTTTTGTAGTATGGCAAGAACCTCTCTGCAACTATCCACTATCAGAGGCAGGCCAGCTGTCTGTCTTACAGTTGCTCTGGTACGAGGAACCGGCTATTAAAATTCCTCTTGGATAGCAGACCAGACTTTGCTACCCTGCAGAGAGGAAAAGGCTGTCTGACCATGTGTTGTCCTCTGCAGGGGGGCGTTGGGGTAGAGAGGAGAGTGGGTAAGACTCCACATAAATGCCAGAGAAATTTCACATCCGGCTGAGAGACGATGTTGCTTGTTGTTGTCCAAACAGGGCTGCCTCAAGGCCAGAGCTGTTGTCGAGCATTACAATCTTAGAAACAACCTCAAGTCGGTGTGGGTGAAGTTTTATCGCTCGCCGAAGCATCCACCTAATCAGGTTTTGTTGATACTGAGTTCCAGTCCTGGCTTTGTGTGAACGCCTGCTCCAGAAGTTTAGCATTTTCATCAGTGGTGGTTGTAGCAAGAATAGATCCTGTTTCGAGAAACTTGCCATGGATAGCTTAAATTGTGCCTCCCTTTGGAGCAGTCTGACAGTCATACGCTTTTCAAACTGGCACTGAACTGCAGTCTGAGACAGAAAACTTGATACAAAGTCAAATGTCTGTCCAAATAGTATTTGAAAGCAAATTGAATCGTGTATCGTGACTTTTGGGACCTGTAGAAAAATGAACACCTACCTCTCTCGTGCGGCTGCGCGGCAGAGAAAACGGACAAGAATCCGCTGCCGGCCGTGTTGGCGTCCGACACCATCTGCAGCGTCATCTTGTTGCTCGTGGACACCAGCGCCCCCGGTTTGAACGTGCCGCAGAAGCGGCCGAGTCGCTGACCGTTGACGTGACCGCTGTACACGTCCACGTAGTCGTAGCGACACAGGCTGTCGTTCTCCAAGTCGAGGAAGCGGAACGACAGGACAACCACTTTGCCCTCGGGGACCTGCAGGGGGCATTGTGGATACGTTGCTATTGTTATATGGTGGGCCCTCGGTTTACGACGGTCCTGATATTTCGAGGTGGCCAATGGCGTGAAAGTAAGACGTAAGAATATGTGGTCTGATGGTGCAAGACAGCACACTCTTACAAACATCATTCTGTTGTTTTTTGTAAATGAGGTTACTATAAGCACGACAGACGATGCAGCATTTGGGTTATATGTTGACATTAAAGTAATGGAATACCTTGAATTATTATTACACTATTTATGCTTTCATATTGTTGATATCTGATAATAAACGTGGCTTCAAATTTTGAGTTTTTGTTTTTTTTTAACATTTGATTTTACAGTATGATCATCCATAATAACGGGTGGTTTGATTTATTCATTACTAAAAAATAAAAAGTAATTTATATAGATAATACATATTTCAATCAATTAAACTATACACGTATTGGAAAACTTCATTTCACTACATAATAGGTTCAGTAAATACAAAAGAAATAAATATTTGCTCCTAAAATCGTAAAAACACGTTCTATTTTAAATGTATTGTGTCCCAAAGATGTATTTATACGTTTTTTTTAATTTTTTATTTTTTTTTATGTTTTTTAATGCAAGAACATACAGAAGGCTTTGATGCAGCCTCTCAACTGCAGAGATGGGTAAAAAAATAAATAAAAATGGTAGTAATTACAAAATCGGCCAGCAGGTGGTAGCAGAGTGTAAGAGATCAACCAGGGCCATGATGAAAACAAACTTTTCCCCAACAATTCTAACCAAATTTGTGAATAATAATGAAACTTAGCTTTATTCTAATGCTAATTGCTGAAAAATGGAAACAAATAGATATATACTTTTTTTCCTGATGAAAGAAGAGACTTGAATCTTTCTTTTGGAAAGTTCCATGTTTTTATAGCAATAGAATACAATATTCTTTTTTATATATATATTTTTTTTAACTTTTTAGTACTTTCTGCTTTTATGATCAGGAATCACATGCTATAAAAGCATGACCCATTTTACCCCTTTGAGCATCATATACCACTTTGCATGCAAATACAGTATCAGAAGTTTATACAGTATACATGGTGAATGAATTTGCCCAATTATCCCTTATGTTGTGGTTATAAATGAAGTCCATCACAGACTCAGTAAGCAATATACTGTATTCAAACTGCTTACTTACTGTGATCCTCCATACGCATTTAGTATTTGGGGGATAAACTCCTGGGTACCCCTGACTCCCAATTACTCCAGATTGCCCAGTGACGTTTCCTCCACATGTAAAAGAGGGCCTGGAAATCAAGAAAAAAAACAAACATCATATACTCAAATTCAATATAGTAACAGAATGTAATGTAAAATATAGGCTACTGCAGGTTGGTTACCTTCCCTGGGATTGCGCACTGCAGACTTGTGCGAAGAGAGCGAGACACCACGCGCAAACCACCCCGCACACTCTCCACATTGTCGGCCTGACTTGAGCGGGCTGCTCGCCTGCTGCTCCAAAGTAAAGTGGAAGTTCCTGCGCAGCGAGTCTGCAGTCTGGGCCAGATGAATGCGGCGTTTGTTTCAATGGAGGAGGAGGAGGTGGAGGAGGAGGAACAAGAGGAGGAGGAAATTGACACTGGGTATGAGGACTTTTTTCCCCAACTTATCACATTATCATGTTGACGTTTTACATTTATTATACAGAACACTGACAGTGTACACACAGCATCATATAATATAGATTTTCCAACACTAATGTACATGTCCGTGTGAGAATGAGTGCCACCATTTGGTTGGTATTGTGAAATTACACTCACGACAGCGCCAAGCAGAAACCACTTTCTAAAGAATTGTAAATTATAGAAACCCTTGTTTTTTGGCCTTTGGCATAGAGATGAAAAACAAAAGGAAATAGAAATGTGACTGCTTGCACGAAGTTGAATGTATTTTTGAGTCTGTTTTTCCTCTACCCCTTTTAGCATTGTTTTGTTATAGCCTACACAAGTCGGAATGTTCTTTCTTAAAAAATAAAAATAAAAAAAAGAACCACGCTCATTTTTGTAAGATTGCATTTTGGGAGTTCTTCCTGTAAATAAATTGAGCTTTTGTTCATTTTTTCCAACTAAACATACGACACGTAAAATGCTCACAAAAAAAAAAGATGTAATAATAATAATAATAAAAAAAAAACTGAAATGTTGCTTGTAATTTTTTCTCTCCTTTTATTGTATTTATTTATCGTTTTATAATCACATAACATTGTACTGTATATTGACACTTTGACATGTGGCTTTTGTGTAAACTGTAATGAGATAAGTTTAATAAGAAAACTCATACTGCGATTGGCTGGCAACCAGTCCAGGGGGGCCTACTGCCCAAAGCCAGCTGAGATAGGCTCCAGCACTCCCCGCAACCCTTGTGAGGAATAAGCGGTCAAGAAAATGGATGGATGAAGAAAACTTATAATATAAATTATACAGTTTATGACATAAAATGTTACCACGACTGATTTTCTGTATTCTACTTTAAGGTGTTAAAATAATAATAAAAATTAGGTAATGTCTTTGTTTTATTATTAATAATTATGATTGTATTATTATTAATCATGATTAATGAATATAAACCATGTGTAGTGTTTTTGTTATATTTATATTATACTTATGCAATATATCATTGTTATTTGTTTTTTGTTACACAGACAAATATATAATACATAACTATATCTTAATACAAATAAATAAATATATATGTTATATTCATGGATACACAAAATAAATACACTTATTGGCAACGTTTTATATCAATAATTAATATTATGTACTTCATGAATTATATTCTGTCATTTATTTTTATTTGTTTTATTTTTGTTATTCTGATTTCGAATCCAAAATAAACCTTCAACGCATTTTTTAAAACTTGAACTAACGCGTTTTACAAATTCGTACTCTATTCATAGATTGTTCGTAATATAAAATTGATGTTGTTGTTGTTGTTTTTTTAAATTAGGAAACATGGCGCGATTGGTGATCGACTACATAGCCTAGCTTTCATATTGGCCTTATAAGATCTATTTATCGGTGATCGATTGTGTTTGATGTCCACACGGGAAAAAATGGCGGACCGAACGCCAGGAGGTTCTCAAAAGGCTAGCGCTAAGGTGAATTTATGTTTTCCGTTTTGTTCCACTCCACCACATTAGCGACGTGTGAACAAAGGTGGGATTAATGTGGGGCGAACGGCGGCCAAAATGTTAACAATAGGCCTCGTCTGGCGGGTACGCCACTGTGCTAACATGCTAACATGCTAACCTGCCTTCTGCTAGCCTACGGTTGTGTGGCCACACTTGCTATTGCGTTAGCTTAGCTACGCTAAAATCTCAATCCCTTCCCCTGCAAAAATATTGACTCAAGTACTTATTATATTGCGTTAATATTAAATGTATATTGCTAGTGCTTTTGCGAAGTAAAGCGTTTTAAATATAGATTACGTTTAACTAAGAGGAATTTTGGCCTTGCAGTGTAGCGGTGAAGGCCCACTCCTCGCTATTTGTTCTAATTTCTGCTAACAAATCGAAATTAAAGTGAGCTGTGCAATTATCATGACAATGCAATGTGTTAATCTTCCCCATATTGTATCGCAGGTTAAGCAGTACTTCGGCTAATGGTTAACGGGGGCTGTCAAAAAATTAAGCATATGAAGATGATGATAATTCCACGTGAATCAATCATATACGTTTGCATCCACAGGCGCTGCTGGAGAGCAAACTGAAATCTTTCAGCATTGGAAAAATGTCCGTGGCCAAGAGAACCCTCAGCAAGAAGGAGCAAGATGAGATCAAGAAGAAGGTGAGTAAAAATAAAAAAAAACTGAGTCAGAGATATGACCATTCTGACCTTCCTCATGCAATTTATAATTTATTTGATTCCTGTGTTCAGGAGGATGAGCGTGCAGCGGCGGAAATCTACGAGGAGTTCCTTGCTGCGTTCGAAGGCGGCGGCGAGGGGAAGATAAAAGCTTTTGTTCGCGGTGGGATCGCTAATGCCACAAAAGGTACGATATCCCTGCATTTTACATGAATATGCAGACCCCCGCTTCATTTAATGGCCATCAGTTCCATGTGTAGGCAGGTTTTTTTTTTAATTTTTTTTTAAAGAGACATGCATTTGTTTTTCTCATAATTTAATAATTTCATATATTTTTTTTCTCCAATCAGAGGAGGCAGCAACAGATGAGAAGAAAGGCAAACTGTACAAGCCCAAGTCCCGCTTTGAGACCCAGAACAAAAGCATCCTGCCTCTGGAAACCCCACCTCAGTTTTTGCCCGTAGACAAACGACACGTGAGTGTTTTCCTGACAACAAACAACCCGTTGTCTTTTGCTATGTTTGTTTTCTCTTTTTATTTCTGCTGCTTTTGCAGTCTGCCAAGAAGACCAGTGAAAAGGAAAAGAAGAAGAGCAACCTGGAGCTTTTTAAAGAAGAGCTTAAACAGTACGTGCTGACATTTATTGCCGTCTTAAGCGGGTTATCAAGATGATCATTTTGCAATATCTGATAATCAGGCTGAAATTCAGCCTGACTGTTTATGTGATTTCAGCTTCTTTTTTTTTTTTTATTTTATTTCCATTCAGAATTCAGGAGGAGCGGGACGAAAGGCACAAGATGAAGGGGCGAGTTAGTCGCTTTGAACCATTGGGTGGCATGGAGGGAAGGCGTTCTTGTAAGTGTCCCAAAATTGACACTCACTCTCTGCTTCTTTAGTGGATGGTCCTTCACAAAGAAACCATCCGTCCAGTGCACCTGGCTGCACCTATCAAATGTATTTATTTTTCCTGGGGGAGAAAAAAAGCCTTGTCTTTTGTGTGTCTGCAGTTTTGGACGACTGTGCGCCCGGTTCGCACGACGTCGGCGACCCGTCCACTACTAACTTGTATCTAGGAAACATCAATCCACAGGTATATTCATGTAGTATGTGCATTATTAGGTACACCCCACAAAAGACTGCTGTACTTGAATAGATAATGTAGCATATTGCTCATTTGCAATTTACCACATGGTTATAAAAAACAGTGGTGATTCCTCAGCATTTTGTAATTTTATTTCTTCTTCTTTTTTTTTTTTTTTTATCTTGTGGACATTTTACTGTAATTTTTGGGATTTCTACTTTTGTTTTTGGAGATCTTAGTTACATTTTAAGTGGTTTCTTTCCGCCTTTTTTAAATCAATTTTTTGACTATTATGGCAATTATTTTCTGCTTTTCCTCTTCCTTTATGGACATTTTATGGTTACTTTTTGGATATTTTTAGATAATTTTTAAAACTTTTTCATCTACCCTTTGTCTTTCTTTTCAGACAACTTAAAAATTTGGATGGACATGTTTTGAATATTTAATTCAGTTTTTATGTAAATGAATTCATTTAAAGAATATTTTAAACAAACTATGTTAAAATAATAATAATAATAATATATAATATATAATAATACTTATAAATACATAATTTTGGATATTTTTAGATAATTTTTAAAACTTTTTCATCTACCGTTTGTCTTTTCAGGCAACTTACAAATTTGGATGGACATGTTTTGAATATTTAATTCATTTTTTATTTAACTTAATTAATTTAAAGAATATTTTAATCAAAAAATAAAAATATATATGTTAAAAATAAGATAAAAAAATAAATAATAATAATAAAATAATAATAATAATTCTAGTAATAATAATGTGATAATAATAATAGTAATAATGTAATAATAATAATAATAATAATAGCATGAATAGTTGTAAGAAACGATGCTAAAAATGTGAAGACGTGTCACACATGCGACGTCCTGCTTTGTGTCAGATGAACGAGGAGATGCTATGTCAAGAATTTGGCCGTTACGGACCGCTGGCCAGCGTGAAGATCATGTGGCCCAGGACGGACGAGGAGAGGGCACGGGAGAGGAACTGCGGCTTTGTGGCCTTCATGAACAGGAGGGATGCCGAGCGGGCCCTCAAAAACCTCAACGGTATGTTGTCTTCTTTCAGAAATGTGTTTGCATTTGCATTTCCAACTTGCACATTTTGTTGTGCAGGAAAGCCCATCATGAACTTTGAGATGAAACTGGGCTGGGGCAAAGGCGTGCCCATCCCCCCCCACCCCATCTACATCCCTCCGTCCATGATGGAGCACACCCTCCCGCCGCCTCCCTCAGGACTCCCCTTCAACGCGCAGACCCGCGAGAGGCTCAAGAACCCCAATGCGCCCCTGGTCCCTCCACCCAAAAACAAGGATGACTTTGAGAAGGTAACTCACAATGACAGCTTTTTTTTTTTTTTCTCATGGGTTTATTTGATCAGTCTTTTGTTTATTGTTAGACTTTATCATGAGTGCAAGGTAGCTCCTGTTAGCGATCATTGTTGCTTAATTGCATTAGTTTACACTGAATGTTTTATTGTTTCAACTAGGCTAGTGTCACTATTCAAATGCATTTTTTTATATTTCACGTGTTGCCTTGTTAACAATACTCACGTTCTATGTTTATTATCTGATGTGACTTCATATACAGACTCTGTCGCAAGCCATAGTCAAAGTGGTTATCCCAACAGAAAGGTACATGCATTTTTTTTCCCTTTCCCCCCCCTAAATTGGTATACAGTCAGAAACCAAAACAAACAACATCCCATAATAATGAAGCTGGATAATTTGATCACTGCATGCTGCAGGGGGCTGGTCGGTGTGTGAGAGCAATGGTTGAGGTCATCGCCTCTTCAAACACACAATCGTATGCACACGTGCTATTTTGCATTCAAAGTCAATTATACTTGGAACTGCCAAATTGGAATGCTCCAAATTTGGATTTTGATCAGTATTTGCTAAAAATATAATTTACCAAAAATAATAATGTAAGGCGTAATTGGTAACGGCTAGAATGAAAAGGTAGGCTATTAAAAAAAACTTTACTACTATTATGTTTTAAGCTCTTGTATGTAGGGTACACAATATTACTTACTTTAGATCAAATATGAGCACAAATAATCACAATTAGTCCTCAGATATGCATCACAATGATTCTTGACAACGCCATTACGTCTTGCAATCGTGACAAAATACTCAAATATTGTTCAAAAACACACTTTTCTTGAATCATTCAAATATATTTGAACATTTTGATATGTACATGTTCATTGAATTTAGCCTGCAACATAATGCATTCCATTTGTGTTGTCACTGTCTGAACACTAGGTGGCTCTGTGCCAAATGTGTCCCTGCCACGTATGGAGGACCAAAACTGCCACAATTCGAAATAAATAAATAAATGACTAAATAAATACATAAATGACTAAAAGTGGAAATAAAAATCAATTAAAAAAAAATGTATAAATTGAAAATTATATTTAAAAAACAAATATAAATGGAAATAAATCCATTTTTATTTTCACTTTGTCATTTATTTATTTAGTCATTTATTTATTTTGAATTTTTGTATTTATTTAGTAATTTATTTATTTCAAATTTTGTCAGTTTTGGTCCTGCATACGTGGCAGTCCTGCCTGACTCATTAACAAAATAAATCCCAAATTAGTGTTGTTATATTTTCCCTTAAATATCTCTAGAAGAGAATTTTTTTTTTTTAAATCTTTTTCTCCTGTCAATACTGAACAGATTGTGCCCAACTTTTGAGGGTTCCACTCACTGTATTCTTTAGCGCTCATATTTAACATCGTCCACATCCAATCGTAGCCGCCATCTGACCATTGCTCACGTTCGCCGTCCTCCCCTCTGGCCTCTTTGTCACGCCATTGGGACCCTCAAGTCAATCCGGCCCCACTGCCAAATCCAAACAAGCCACTATGACTTAGACTAGCCATGACCTTTGACAATGGCCTTGGTGAGCAGCGCACGCTTGAACTGTCTGCGGCAGCGCGGGACCCGAAAAAGGCGTCATGGGATGGATTTGGAAAGTATTCGGGATTGTACCCCGCCATTGGTACGATCGGCTCCAACACCAAGTAATTGTGATCTGTGTTGACTTCATGACTGAATGAATCAATGAGTTCCAATTTGGCCACTAACGCCCAAAAAATAAATAAATAAAAAATGACCGCCAGTGATCCACTCGGCATCACCGCTAACTCGTTGATGCTCCCTCACACACCACATCACACCATCAGTCAGCGGAACAGTGTGACAGACCGAGAGGCCGCGTGTGGACAAACTTTTGTCGAAAGCGGCGTCCTGTCAGTGTGTCACCTTTCCAAGTGTCTTTGAAAGAGTCTGAGTAGTTTCTAAAAATCAACTGCACTTCAACAATATAGACATTATTAAGTTGCACACAAATATCACTTGATAGTCATTCACATTGAAGTAGGCAAAGTGATAGATTGTTTGGAATTTTATGCTTGGTCACATGATGCATTTTGAATGTTGCCTCTCTGTAAAGATGCAGTTTATTATTAGCATTAAGTCACTCTTTCTTCATGTTATTCATATTCTCTATTATTATTATTATTATTATTATTATTATTTCAGGCACATTTTATTCTCCTCACTTTTTTGCCATCAAACAACTCCCACCTAATACTTCCGATTTACACCGTTCAAGTTTCAACTTGCTTAAAAAATTCTGATTTCACATTGCTTACAGTATTCTCACATTTTAGCGTTAAATATAAACTTTTCCTCTTTCATTTTCAATGGGACTGACACTTCACTATCACACTTTCTGATATTGCCCAGTGGCACACTTGGTTAAGTGTTTTGCCCAGTAAGCAGGAGGTCACTGGTTGAAATCCCATCTCCGACTGTACATTGCAAATGTATCCGTGGCAATTATGCTAAGTGATTATATGCTAACCAACTGACTATGATATCAGGAAATGTATTATAATATCACTGAAATGATAAAACACGTGTCCCCATTAGCATTCAGCTTTCAGCATTCCCACCCAATTTCTCCAGAAATTGTACTTAATCTAATTTACTTATAGATTCCAAAATATTTAGCAATAAATAACGCACTTTTGAATATCTAGAATAGAATAGAATAAAAAAATGGATGGGTTTAGAAAATGTTACAAAAATCAACACAAAGGGACCGTTAGACAATTGAATATAACATAATTTAAAAATGTTAAAAATGTGGAAAAAAAAATATACAAAACAAGTGACACTAAAATAAGGGCTCAAGTGTCGCTGTATTGAATGGCAAGGTATAAAAAAATGGGTTTGAATTAGGAGTGTACTGATCACAATTTTCTGGCCAATCTTTTTAAAAAGTCTGATCTGGCAATCCCGATTTTTGCCGACCCAGATTCCCCCCGCCCATAACAAGCACCATAACACCTTCAGTGTTCCAATCCTGTTTTATTGAAAAACATTGAACAATATCTGTGAAATAATACAAATGGCTTGTTTCAACTACACATGAAGTAGTTCTCTTAAATAAAAATGAAAAACCTATTGGTCATCTCAGAAGAAGACGGTGGCTGCCTTTTTCAGACCTCTGAGGAGGGAGATGAGATCGATTTTATTTTTAAGTTATCGATCACCGATATTCCAAAATTAAGGAAATCTGGGACGATAAATCGTGCACCTCCTAATGCAAATTAAAGTAGATTGTTGACTATCAACTTGAGCTATTATTTTGCTCTCTTTCCCTTCGTAGTGCTTGAGTAGATCAACAAATGTTATTAGTACTGAATTGTCATTTTGAGAGGCAACAGTTCAAAGCGTTCCAACCAGACGAGCATAAATAGAACTGCTTAGTGTAGTTGTTTAGACTTCCCAGCCGGTCTGAATCTGTTCGCTTTAACTGTGTCTTTCTTGTAGGAATTTGCTCTCTCTCATCCACCGAATGATCGAGTTTGTGGTGCGTGAAGGCCCAATGTTTGAAGCCATGATCATGAACCGGGAAATCAACAACCCCATGTACAGGTCAGTCCCCACCCCCCAAACCCCCTCACACAAACTCATCATCCTTTCGTGTTTTCACATTTTGGATTGGTCTGCTCTCCTGAAGGTTTCTGTTTGAGAACCAGAGCCCAGCGCACGTTTACTACAGGTGGAAGCTCTACACCATACTGCAGGTTTGGAAACCATCTTTTCTCAGTTCACTCAGTCACTTGCAGCCATAGTCATTTTCCGGTTGTTTTACTGGATTTTGACTGATTTTGCAAGGTCCACAGAATATTGTTATATTACTATAAAAACATGAAACCTACCAAAAGAAAGTTTAGAGTCTCTTCTTTCATCAGGAAAAAAAGTATATTTCTATCTCTTTACGTTCTGCGGTAATTAGCATTAAATATAGATACGTTTCATCATTATTCACATTCCTGGTGAAAACACTAGCAAAAAGTTGATCTCTTATAAAAGGTTGATCTCTTATACTCTGCTGCCACCTGCTGGCTGTTTTTTTTTTGTAATAACTATTATTGCTTTAAATTACCTCTTCATGTCAGAAACTGTATCAAATCCTTCTGTATGCACTATTCTAGCATTAAAAAAATGTTTAAATATGTTTTTGGGAGAAAAGGAGAAAGTATTAAGAACATATTTACACATTTTTGGTTTTGAATTAGTTAATAGAAACTTTGGAACATAGTCGCATTCAAACATCCAGAGGATGTTGCAGTTTGATTTTACGTTCCATAATGATGTTTCCAGGGCGAAGCCCCAGTCAAATGGCGAACGGACGACTTCAGGATGTTCAAGAACGGCTCCCTGTGGCGCCCGCCGCCTCTCAATCCTTACCTCCACGGGCCGTACGACGACGGCGATGACGAGGAGGAAGAGGAGGACTCGCTCAAGAAAGGCTGCTTGAAAGAAGAGTAAAACATACGAGAGTTTGAAAAGCTCCACATGAGGTCATTTCCAGAAAAAAAAAATTTCCCGTGCGCCTTTTGCAGCGAGCGAGACAAGCTGGAGGAGATGCTCCGCGGCTTGACGCCCAGGCGGGGCGACGTCGCCGAGGCCATGTTGTTTTGTCTCACTCATGCCGAGGCCGCCGAAGAGATCGTGGAATGCATCACCGAGTCGCTCTCCATCCTCAAGACCCCTCTGCCCAAGAAGGCAACCACACATACATATTTGAATCATAATAATGATTTATCGTCATCTAATCAATGGCGTTTGTCGTTGCTTCAGATTGCACGGTTATATCTGGTGTCTGACGTGCTGTACAACTCCTCTGCTAAAGTAGCCAACGCCTCCTACTACAGGAAATAGTGAGTTGCTGTCATGTAACATTTTAATTGCTTATACAGTGATGGTGGGGGACCGAGCACTAGTATTAATTGCATCCGCCAGTTTTAAATTTAGTCAGTTTTAGTCCCGTTTCAGTCACGCTTGTTAGTTTTTATCATAGTCAACTTCATCCTCTTTTTATTTAGTCCATTTTTAGTAGACTATAAATCTAGCATTTTAGTCTTTTAGTCCATAGCAAAAATATGCACGTTTATGCTCACTTATCTAGCATGTACACAATCCTGAACCCATGTTACATTAATAACACTCAATAGTTAAATAGTTCCTTCCTACCTTCACTTGTTGGTGTGCACTACGTATTTAAAATGTAGCATTTTTTTTGTCCTTGCCTCCTCACAGTTTTGAAGTGAAGCTCAGCCAGATTTTTGCAGATCTCAACGCCACGTACAAAACCATCCAAGGTCACCTCCAGAGTGAAAACTTCAAGGTAACTAACGTGCAAAATGAATAAAACAATGCAGTACAGTTGGATTGTGCGCTTTTCTGCCATTCAGCCATCTTGTCTCTGTGGTTACAGCAACGAGTGATGTCGTGCTTCCGAGCGTGGGAGGACTGGGCCGTGTATCCTGACCCCTTCCTCATCAAGTTGCAGAACATATTCTTGGGTCTCGTCAATCTGACGTCCGAAAAGGAGCCTGTCGGAGTTCCTGTTGAGGTAAATGAAGAGTTTTATGGTCAACTTTGGATTGCAGCGTGCAACTAGTCTGGTCTGAGTTGATGATGCCAACCTAACACTTGGATAATAATGATTTCCGCAGCCCGAGCACACGGAGGACATCGACGGCGCGCCGATCGGCGGGTACGCGGACAGCTCCCCGATCGAAGACGTGGACGGGATGCCGATCGACGCCGGGCCCATCGATAGCGCCATGATCGACGGAGCCCCCCTGGACGACCTGGACGGTGTCCCCATCAAGCCTATGGAGGAGGACATCGACGGAATACCTTGTGAGTCTTTTTTTTTTTTTAACTGTTGCGCCCAAAAACGTATCAACACGTTCTATTTTAAATATTACCAGTGTCCCAAAAACTTTTTTTTTTTTTTTTAAATGATAGCGCATACAGAAGGCTTTGATGCAGCTTCTGACCTGAAGAGGTCGCTTAAAGCAATGTTAGTTATTAGAAAAAACGGCCAGCAGGTGGCAGCAGAGTAAGCGAGCAGCCAGGGCCATGTTGCAACAAGCTCTTTTCCCCACTGTCTTAAACAGATTTGTGAATAATGATTAAACTTGGCTACATTCTAATACTAACTGCTACAAAACAGAAACAGATACAAACACATTTTTTTCCTATTGAAAGAGGAGATGCTAATCTTTCTTTTGGTAGGTTCCATGTTTTTATAGCAATAGGACACAATATTCTGTGGGCATTGCAAAAATCACTCAAAATCCAGTAAAACAGCCGGGAGCGAAGGGAGTTGCTTCAGTGAAAACGGCTGGGAGTGACTGAGTTAAAGATTTCAGTTATTACAGTAACACAATACAGATCCGTCTTCTCTTTTCAAGTTGACCAATCGAAGGAGGCTACTTTTAAGGTGGCACCCTCAAAATGGGAAGCTGTCGACGAGTCTGAACTGGAATCTCAAGGTTAGCTGTGTTAAACTTATTTTTAAATGCAGTCACAAGTTTGCTGTGTCTAAGCGCACCATCGTCTTTTGTTTGGCCTTCAGCTGTAACAACCTCAAAATGGGAAGCATTCGAGCAGCCTGAAGAACCAAAAAGGTATGTGAGAGGGGGTTATTATTTCAGAATTTGGACAGTACTCGCCTAAACGGAGGCGCGCTTGTTTGAAGGTATGCGGAGAACAGCGAGGACGAGAAGAGTCCCCGCTCGGCGGCGGCCACCCCGAGTTACTCCAACCCCAGCAGGGACGACACGGACCTGAAGGCCAAACTGTCGGAAATGAACGAGGAGAAGCGATCGAAGCTGCGAGAGATAGAGGTGAGGGGTGAAAAACAATGACATCACAGGTAGCAAAAGATTTACCCGTTTGTATTATTTTGTTATTATTATATATTATTTTCTTGTTAGATATTTGGACACAGTATTTCCCCGCATAGCTGAGACACTCAATTAACTAAAACTAAATTAAAATTGCTTGTCAAAATTAACACTGGTGCATTTTCCATAATATCTCCCCTTGGACTGTTATAACAATCAACCATTTGTCAACATTCGCTACCAGGTGAAAGTCATGAAGTTCCAAGACGAGCTGGAATCGGGGAAGAGGTCGAAGAAACCCGGTCAGAGCTTTCAGGAGCAGGTGGAACATTACAGGGACAAATTACTGCAGAAGGTAGGAAAGGATGCAGAATTTGGAATCTGAGAAAAATGTGGATATCTGGAGGGAATTTCAGTTAGAATGGTTGGAATTGGTTGAGAAATATGAAAAATAGAATGGCAGGAGCAAGTAAATATGTCAAATTAAAGTAGAAACATCTCAAATGTTCATTGTGGTGTTGCAGGAGAAGGAAAAGGAGAAACAGGAGCGGGAGAAAGAGCGAGAGAAGAAAGACAAGGAGAAAGCAGACTCGAGATTAAAAGAGTTGAAAAAGGAGAAGGAGGACACGCCCACCCGAAAAGACAAGTGAGTCAAACTTGTTGTTGGTCTTGAAGCAATCGTGGACGCGGGCTCACGCGCCCGCCTCGACAGGTACTCGTCCCCGGCCGTGGATAGGAAGCGGCGACACAGCAACTCTCCCAGCCCCACGCGTGGCAGCAGCAGACGGGGCCGTTCGCCATCCCCCCGCTCGGAGCGCTCCGAGCGCTCGTATGTGAAAGACTCGTCGTCGCGCTCTTCTCACAAGGATTCCCCGCGATCATCTGTCAAGAAGTCCTCAAAGAGGTACCACACAAAATGGACGCCTTGTGTATTTATGACAAAGTAGCAAAAAAAATAAAAAATCAAGGTGGCAGCCAAAACGGAAAAATGACCAGGTTATTTCTACGTGCAGTTCTAAATGACGACACTTTTTGTCCTCCCAGATCTCCGTCGTCACCTCGCACACCCAAACGGTCGCGGCGGTCACGTTCCCGGACGCCCAAGAAGTCGAGCAAGAAGTCCCGCTCCAAGTCCAGGTCCCCGCACAGCCGATCTCACAAAAAGTCCAAGAAGAGTAAACACTGACGCAGATGACTACCTGGAAAAGCACCGCCACCGCGTCATATTTGTAGTTTAATGGAGCTGATGGGGCAGTAATCACGACAATGAAGCGTTTATGGGCAGGTGGGGGTCTCCTTACTGTTTTATATTGTACAAAAAAAATGTTCTTGTGTGAATGTGCGTTCCTCCCAAAACACCTCCCAGTGGAATTGATAGAGTGTGATGGCAATAGTCTGCCATGTTTTCATGCTGTCATTTTCTGTTTTTGTAGTCTTCATTGGAAATAATTCCTAATAAAAGTTTCATTTCCAATCTGCTTATGTGTCACAGCAGTCCTTCAAAAGTCAACTTGAGTGTTTTGATGTGTATTTTTACTTTTTTGGGGCGTGGGGGTCAATAGTATGTTTTTTGGAGACTTACTTAAAAGTGTGCTTTTGGTGCCATCTTGTGGCGTCCAGTGGTCAATCAACCAAAGTTGAACTTGCTTCCTGTGCTAATTCTCCTCACCACAAGATGGCGGCGCAGGCTGAAAATTCACGGACCACTTCATTAGGTACACCATCATTATGGAAAAACATAATCCACCTTTACGATGATAAAATGTTACTTGTTTTGAAACAATTTTTTATTATTCCAAATGTATTTAAGGACAAAATATAACTACAATAATGAGATGGGTGTGGAATAAGATGGGAAGAAAAATCCAATGTTTGATCTTTGTTTCTCCTAAATATAAAGTATAAGTAACAAACTACACTACCTCTTGAGTCATAAAGTGAGTCATTAGCAATTCCAAGACGATGAAGATACCATACCATGAAAAATATGCGAAAATTTCGAGCTGAGCACAAGATACAAGTTGTATGTTGACACCGCCCGTGCGAACGTGGAAGCTGTTTTTTTGTTCGTTTGTTTAAGGGGATGCGCAATAAAAAGTTTCAAGTGGATAATGTAGGACAGGTTTAGTGATGGAGGTTTTAGTGATTTTCACTTTGACGGTGGAGGGAGACACAAGCGGTCCTACCAAAACCAGAACTGGTGAAGCTGGAGACTGTTATATGTGGCTTTCGGTCGTGGCGTTAACACGTCTCTAGATTTAAAACCAAAGCCCACCGGTAATCGGATGAAGTGGCCGAGAGGTAAAAACTTTACTTGGGGTTCAGTCGACCCCGGTGCGATCCCCAACTTTTCCTCCATTTAGAATTTTAAATTGAGCAAAGAGTAAGAATCGCACCCGAGTGTCCCGATTCCCAGGTATAGTCATAACCCATTTGACCAAACCGAAGTAACAATTGAGTTCGTTTGGTTGTATTTATGTTGATTTATATCACTACGTCACTACAATATGATGAATACACGGAGAAAGCGTGAAACTTGTACGAAGCTGTAGTCAAGTGGTCAATGACATCGTCTCCGAAGCAGCAGACTCTGGTTCAAACCCCCGTGCGTTAACCAACGAAACACAACTCTTTTCCTATTAGTTTGTTTGTTTGTTTTTTTCAATTTCCGGATGTGACGTCATAACCGGAAACCTATTTAAGTCGGGACAAAAATACCAATCATTCTTTCTCACCGCAGACAGCATCCTGTCGTCCTCGTCCACCTGCTGCTCCCCACGCGTTTTCGTAAGATCATCCAAACACTTTGACAAGGTGAGTCTTCACTCTTTTGCTAGCTTTGTTTTTTTTTTTTTAACTCGCTACTTTTGCTCACGTTATGTAGCACTTTTGGCGTGCTTACATTAACTTGCTAACTAAAATGTTTGCGCTGGCGTTTACACAAAGTCTCTTTAAGTAACTTTTCTTTCACCTTTTCCAGTACCTGGACGAAAGAAAGCGCCGGTTTCCTCAAGGTAAGTAGAC
Organism: Festucalex cinctus; assembly: GCF_051991245.1. NCBI lineage: Eukaryota > Metazoa > Chordata > Actinopteri > Syngnathiformes > Syngnathidae > Festucalex > Festucalex cinctus. The sequence continues at coordinate 13,036,262 of NC_135430.1, read as the reverse complement.
AAAGTTGTGCAAATACACAATTGTACGTAATGATTCGTATGCATGTCTGTTTAATTGGCTACAGGTGGAAATCGTAAAATTGAGCCTAAAATGGCCGACTTCCAACGGCGTGTTTTAACAGTAAACCCGTCGAGTGTTACGGTCAGATTAGTGCAAAATGGCACAATACATTTTTTTTTTTTATATCAAATGTAATGACTAAATGAAGTATCATGCTGTGTTAATTCTGCCTACCGGATTCAAAATGGCGGTTTTGTTTTTTGTTTGTTTTTTTGCGGCATGGCTTCACAAGACTTTTGCTAAACGTGTTAGCAAATGTCATGTTGCTAAGCCAAACTAACTAACTTTAAAAGTTGACTTCTTATGTTGCCGTCTCTTTCAGGCCACCATGCTGCCGTTGTATAAGTCAGTGCTGCCCTGCTCTCGTCACTGGTGAAACATGCACACTTTCACAAGTACAAATGTTTGAAAATTGTATTCCAACATGTGATCGTGGTTCGGGTGAGAATCCAATTTTAATTTTGTGCTGCTGCAGTATCACACGCCGACCCTCTTGTAGTATTCCAGGAAGGAGGGTAAAAAATGCCTGATGGGACTTTCCAGCTAGGCCCATTGTCTGCAGTCACAATGGAGGAGCTTCGCTGAGTGCTGTGGAACAAGACTGTATGAAGTGAGTTTTTTTCCTTTCTTTTTAAACAAGTTTTGCTTCTGCAGTTTCACAAAGTGGCAATGAGAAAGTTTGGGAATCCAGGTATGAAAGTAAAAACTTTGCCGCAGGTGTTTCAACTCAAGTTAATGAGCTCATCTCCACCTGTGGCAGTGTTTCCACTTTCTTGACCTGAATTTCCCAAATTTGGTCAAGCTTTCACAAATCCTGGTCTTGGAGTTTTTAGCTGTTTGGGTTCTCCAACACACCTGATTGATATCAGCAAGCTCTGTTACCTGTCTTTACAATCAGGTGTGTTGGAACCTGCAGGACTCACTCGTGTACACTTGCATCTTGTCCACCAGGTGGCACCAAAGAGCCTGATTCTCACACCATGGCTGGACTTGTGAAGTCAAGTTCCTCTTAAAGGTTTGGACATGTTGCAAAAACAAACATAATCAAAGTACTTTTTTTTTTTTTTTTTTTTTTTTTCCCCCTCCTCCTTGGTGGTGCTGGTGCAGGCCATGGAAACTTGACACTGAGCAACTTGTGTCCAACATGGCATCCAATCTTGGCATGTTTAAATTTAAAGAACACTCACCTGATTTTGCTTTCCCTCTGCATGCAGCACAGCTTCCAGCAAGTGCCGTCCGTTGGAGATTCTGCAACCAGGACCCTCCACCTGCTGGGCAAAGCCCCCCCCCCCATTTTTGACACATGCCAATAAACATGCTAAATGGCATCTTGACTGGTCCCTTGTTTGTAATGTGCATGTTTGTTAGTCCTTGCCAAGTGTCTGTTCCAGGAGAGTTCAGTGTGAAAACATGCTCGACCAGCTGCTTCAACAGTTAATCGTAAAAATGAGTCTTGCAAATGAAGCTGCTGGAATGCGCCAAAGGTGAAACAAGACTTTGGAAGGAGTCTGCTTCAGGATGAGCTCTCAGCTGGTAAGAGAAAGCTCATTTCAGCTAGCATGTTTCAATTGTCTCAAGTTGAAATCTTGTTTCCAGTGTGGAGGATGATGGCGGACCTGCTCAAAGTCAAATGCAGAGCTACAAGGAATGTGATCAGCTTCCTGAGGAAGTTGCGAAAACGACTTGTGGTAGGTTTCATGCCAAAAACATCTTAACATTTTGACTTTTTTTTTTTTTTTTTTTTTTAGGTCCATACTCCTTCCTGGCGGACCATGTGACCACATGCAGGGTCATCCAACTTTTAACTTTTGTTTGATTTAATGTCAACTCTGCAAAAGAAATAAAGCTTGATTACAAAAACACTTCACATCTCAAGTTGTCTTTCTCAAGCACAAAGTTAAACACCTGAACGTAAATATTTAAATCTTAACACTTCAAAAAAAATAAAATCCCCCCAAAATGTAACTTTTTTTTTTTTTTTTTTTTTTTTTTCCCCCTGGATTTTTTTTTTTTTTCAAAAAAATTTTTTATTTTTTTTTATTTACTCCGCCACTCTGTCGCTATCTCCTGGCCAGTATGAGAAATTCTCTCGGTGACAACTCCCGACAATCGAAATTAAAAAATACGAGCAGTTTTAAGTTTTGTGTCTCGTGCTATAGCCTACTTTCATAACTGAAATAAAAATTGAAAATCAAACTATTAGAATTTTCCGTACCCGTTTCAGACGACAAACAAGCCAGCTGTATTTCAATTTGGGGCTTTCTATTCTAAAACGAAAATCGATTAACGAGTCGTTTTCCATGTGTTACCTTATAGAAGATTTTGGTCGAGATGTGCATGAAGTACATCAGCTTCTGTGCTATCAGCTTCCGTGTGGAGGTTGAGAAGAGTACGCCAAACAACATTCAAGTCAAACGCTTTCCTTGATTGCCTTCTGGTTGACAGCTGACGTTCAATTCCATTTTAGGCAAAAAAAAAAAAAAAAATGCGTGTTGATAGGTTGTCTTGACAACGAAAAATAAATAACTAACTAAATAAATAAATACTGGAAGAAGCTTCCTGTGAGGTACAGAATGATGTACTTCAGCACCTGCCAACACCTCTGACGTAAATTTTATAGACACTGTTCAGCACTTGTGAAAAAAATATGTATTATGTGTAAACCAACCTTACTAAATTGAAAGTAAGTTTGACATCATTTTCCTCTCTTCTTTTTGAATGTGCGCCAACCTGATCTAGAGGCTTTAATCACTCAATGTTCAGTCAACCGTTATAATTTTACCTGCAATGTCAAATGAAGTGAACAGCAGACACACCACGTCCATATGCCATATACATATTCAGATACATATTCTAATTGACTAAAAAAAAATCATTTTTTAAATGTGAGGCTTTTTTTTTTTTAACGACCATGTATAGTAAGGCGTTGTTGTTTTTTTTGTTTGTTTTTTAAACGACAATGTATAGTAAGGCTTTTTTTTGTAAATGTAAAATTTACAATTTATTATTATTGTTATTATTATTATTATTATTATTATTTTAACAGCCATGTATTTTTTTTAATGGCCAAGTATAGTAAGGCTTTTTTTTTTTTTTTTTTTAAACGAACATGTACAGTAAAGCTTTTCGTTTGTTTGTTTTTAAAACGACAATTGTATACATGTATACATGGTCGTTTTTTTGCAAAAATGAAACGCCTTACTATACATGGTCGTTTAAAAAAAAGCCTTATGTTTAAAAAAAAAATAAAAATAAAACGCCTTACTATACATGGTCGTTTAAAAAAAAGCCTTATGTTTAAAAAAAAATAAAAATAAAACGCCTTACTATACATGGTCGGTTTTTTTTTTCCAAAAATAAAAGGACTTAGTATACATGGTCGTTTTTTTTTCCAAAAATAAAACGCCTTACTCTACATGGTCGGTTTTTTTTCCAAAAATAAAACGTCTTACTATACATGGTCGTTTTTTTTTTCAAAAAATAAAACTCCTTGCTATACATGGTCGTTTAAAAAAATGCCTTATGTTTAAAAAAAATAAAAATAAAACGCCTTACTATACATGGTCGTTTTTTTTCCAAAAATAAAACGCCTTACTATACATGGTCTTTTTTTTTTCAAAAAATAAAACTCCTTACTATACATGGTCGTTTAAAAAAAAGCCTTATGTTTAAAAAAAATAAAAATAAAACGCCTTACTATACATGGTCGTTTTTTTTTCCAAAAATAAAACGCCTTACTCTACATGGTCGTTTTTTTTTCTAAAAATAAAACGCCTTACTATACATGGTCGTTTTTCTTCCAAAATAAAACGCCTTACTATACATGGTCGTTTTTTTTCCAAAAATAAAACGCCTTACTATACATGGTCGTTTTTTTTCACAAAAATAAAACGCCTTACTATACATGGTCGTTTAAAAAAAAGCCTTATGTTTAAAAAAAATAAAAATAAAACGCCTAACTATACATGGTCGTTTTTCTTCCAAAATAAAACGCCTTACTATACATGGTCGTTTTTTTTCCAAAAATAAAACGCCTTACTATACATGGTCGTTTTTTTTCCCAAAAATAAAACGGCTTACTATACATGGTCGTTTAAAAAAAAGCCTTATGTTTAAAAAAAAATAAAAATAAAACGCCTTACTATACATGGTCGTTTTTTTTCCCAAAAATAAAACGCCTTACTATACATGGTCGTTTAAAAAAAAGCCTTATGTTTAAAAAAAAAATAAAAATAAAACGCCTTACTATACATGGTCGTTTAAAAAAAAGCCTTATGTTTAAAAAAAAATAAAAATAAAACGCCTTACTATACATGGTCGTTTTTTTTTTTCCAAAAATAAAAGGACTTAGTATACATGGTCGTTTTTTTTTCCAAAAATAAAACGCCTTACTCTACATGGTCGGTTTTTTTTCCAAAAATAAAACGTCTTACTATACATGGTCGTTTTTTTTTTCAAAAAATAAAACTCCTTGCTATACATGGTCGTTTAAAAAAATGCCTTATGTTTAAAAAAAATAAAAATAAAACGCCTTACTATACATGGTCGTTTTTTTTCCAAAAATAAAACGCCTTACTATACATGGTCTTTTTTTTTTCAAAAAATAAAACTCCTTACTATACATGGTCGTTTAAAAAAAAGCCTTATGTTTAAAAAAAATAAAAATAAAACGCCTTACTATACATGGTCGTTTTTTTTTCCAAAAATAAAACGCCTTACTCTACATGGTCGTTTTTTTTTCTAAAAATAAAACGCCTTACTATACATGGTCGTTTTTCTTCCAAAATAAAACGCCTTACTATACATGGTCGTTTTTTTTCCAAAAATAAAACGCCTTACTATACATGGTCGTTTTTTTTCACAAAAATAAAACGCCTTACTATACATGGTCGTTTAAAAAAAAGCCTTATGTTTAAAAAAAATAAAAATAAAACGCCTAACTATACATGGTCGTTTTTCTTCCAAAATAAAACGCCTTACTATACATGGTCGTTTTTTTTCCAAAAATAAAACGCCTTACTATACATGGTCGTTTTTTTTCCCAAAAATAAAACGGCTTACTATACATGGTCGTTTAAAAAAAAGCCTTATGTTTAAAAAAAAATAAAAATAAAACGCCTTACTATACATGGTCGTTTTTTTTCCCAAAAATAAAACGCCTTACTATACATGGTCGTTTAAAAAAAAGCCTTATGTTTAAAAAAAATAAAAATAAAACGCCTTACTATACATGGTCGTTTTTTTTTCCAAAAATAAAACGCCTTACTCTACATGGTCGTTTTTTTTTCTAAAAATAAAACGCCTTACTATACATGGTCGTTTTTCTTCCAAAATAAAACGCCTTACTATACATGGTCGTTTTTTTTCCAAAAATAAAACGCCTTACTATACATGGTCGTTTTTTTTCCCAAAAATAAAACGCCTTACTATACATGGTCGTTTAAAAAAAAGCCTTATGTTTAAAAAAAAATAAAAATAAAACGCCTTACTATACATGGTCGTTTTTTTTCCAAAAATAAAACGTCTTACTATACATGGTCGTTTTTTCAAAAAATAAAACGCCTTACTATACATGGTCATTTTTTTCCCAAAAATAAAACGCCTTACTATACATGGTCGTTTTTATTTTTTTTCAAAAAATAAAACGTCTTACGATACATGGTCGTTTTTTTTCCCAAAAATAAAATGACTTACTATACATGGTCGTTTTTTCAAAAAATAAAACGCCTTAGTATACATGGTCGTTTTTTTTCCAAAAATAAAACGCCTTACTATACATGGTCGTTTAAAAAAAAAACAAAAAACGCCTTACTATACATGGTCGTTTTTTCAAAAAATAAAACGTCTTACTATACATGGTCGTTTTTTTTTTCAAAAAATAAAACTCCTTGCTATACATGGTCGTTTAAAAAAAAGCCTTATGTTTAAAAAAATAAATAAATAAAACGCCTTACTATACATGGTCGTTTTTTTTTCCCAAAATAAAACGCCTTACTATACATGGTCGTTTTTTTTCCAAAAATAAAACGCCTTACTATACATGGTCGTTTTTTTTCCAAAAATAAAACGCCTTACTATACATGGTCGTTTTTTTTCCAAAAATAAAACGCCTTACTATACATGGTCGTTTTTTTTCCAAAAATAAAACGCCTTACTATACATGGTCGTTTTTTCAAAAAATAAAACGCCTTACTATACATGGTCGTTTTTTTTCCAAAAATAAAACGCCTTACTGTACATGGTCATTTTTTTTCCAAAAATAAAACGTCTTACTATACATGGTCGTTTTTTTTTTTTCAAAAAATAAAGCGTCTTACTATATACATGGTCGTTTAAAAAAAAGCCTTATGTTTAAAAAAAAATAAAATAAAACGCCTTACTATACATGGTCGTTTTTAAAAATAAATAAATAAAACGCCTTACTATACATGGTCGTTTTTTTTCCAAAAATAAAACATCTTACTATACATGGTCGTTTTTTTTTTCCAAAAATAAAACTCCTTACTATACATGGTCGTTTAAAAAAAAAGCCTTATGTTTAAAAAAAATAAAAATAAAACGCCTTACTATACATGGTCGTTTCTTTTCCAAAAAATAAAACGCCTGACTATACATGGTAGTTTTAAAAAAAAAATAAAACGCCTTTCTATACATGGTCGTTTAAAAAAAAGCCTTATGTTTAAAAAAAATAAAATAAAAACGGCTTACTATACATGGTCATTGAAAAAATAAATCAATAAATAATAATAAATAAAAGAAGGACTTCCACAGACTGGACAAGCTTATCAGGCGGGCCAGCTCTGTGGTCGGCATGAAGCTCGACTCTCTGGTGACAGTGGCAGAGAAGAGGACTCTGGACAAACTGCTGGATATTATGGACAATAGCAGCCACCCTTTGCACACTGTCTTCAGCAGTCAGAGGAGCCTGTTCGGTGGAAGGCTGACGCTGCCCAAGTGCCGGACCAACAGACGAAAGAACTCCTTTGTCCACCGTGCCATTTTACTCTACAACTCCTCACTTGTAGCATGCACTTCACTTCACAAATATGGCACTTTACTGTACTTTAATTTATTTAATTCATTCTCCGGTGTAATAACCTTATTTATTGATTGATTGAATTTTTATTGTATTTTTATTTTTCTTATTATTATTAATTCAATCTCTGGTGTAATAACCTTATTTATTTATTGATTGAATTCTTATTTTTCATTTTATTATTATTATTATTATTATTGTTATTATTAATTCAAACTCTGGTGTAATAACCTGATTTATTGATTGATTGAATTATTTTTTATTTTATTATCTGTTCTTATTGCTGCTGGACATGTAAATTTCCCAGAGGGAGCTATCCCAAAGGGATCAATAAAGTCAAGTCTAAGTGTAAGTCTTTCAAAAAAAAAAAATATACATGGTCGTTAAAAAAAACAAAAACGCCTTACTATACATGGTCGTTTTTTTTCCAAAAATAAAACGCCTTACGATACATGGTCATTTTTTTTTCAAAAAAAAAAAACGCTTTACTATACATGGTCGTTTTTTTTCCAAAAATAAAACGCCTTACTATACATGGTCGTTTTTTTCCCAAAAATAAAACGCCTTACTATACATGGTCGTTTTTTCAAAAAATAAAACGCCTTACTATACATGGTCGTTTTTTCAAAAAATAAAACGCCTTACTTTACATGGTCGTTTTTTTTCCAAAAATAAAACGCCTTACTATACATGGTCGTTTTTTTTCCAAAAATAAAACGCCTTACTATACATGGTCGTTTTTTCCCAAAAATAAAACGCCTTACTATACATGGTCGTTTTTTCAAAAAATAAAACGCCTTACTATACATGGTCGTTTTTTCAAAAAATAAAACGCCTTACTATACATGGTCGTTTTTTCCAAAAATAAAACGCCTTACTATACATGGTCGTTTTTTCCCAAAAATAAAACGCCTTACAATACATGGTCGTTTTTTCAAAAAAGAAAACGCCTTACTATACATGGTCGTTTTTTCAAAAAATAAAACGCCTTACTATACATGGTCGTTTTTTTTCCAAAAATAAAACGCCTTACTATACATGGTCGTTTTTTTTCCAAAAAATAAAACGTCTTACTATACATGGTCGGTTTTTTTTTTCAAAAAATAAAACTCCTTGCTATACATGGTCGTTTAAAAAAAAGCCTTATGTTTAAAAAAAATAAAAAATAAAACGCCTTACTATACATGGTCGTTTTTTTTTCCCAAAATAAAACGCCTTACTATACATGGTCGTTTTTTTTCCAAAAATAAAACGCCTTACTATACATGGTCGTTTTTTTTCCAAAAATAAAACGCCTTACTATACATGGTCGTTTTTTTTCCAAAAATAAAACGCCTTACTATACATGGTCGTTTTTTCAAAAAATAAAACGCCTTACTATACATGGTCGTTTTTTTTCCAAAAATAAAACGCCTTACTATACATGGTCATTTTTTTTCCAAAAATAAAACGTCTTACTATACATGGTCGTTTTTTTTTTTCAAAAAATAAAGCGTCTTACTATATACATGGTCGTTTAAAAAAAAGCCTTATGTTTAAAAAAAAAAATAATAAAACGCCTTACTATACATGGTCGTTTTTTTTTCCAAAAATAAAACGCCTTACTATACATGGTCGTTTTTAAAAAAAAAAATAAAACGCCTTACTATACATGGTCGTTTTTTTTCCAAAAATAAAACATCTTACTATACATGGTTGTTTTTTTTTTCCAAAAATAAAACTCCTTACTATACATGGTCGTTTAAAAAAAAAGCCTTATGTTTAAAAAAAATTAAAACGCCTTACTATACATGGTCGTTTTTTTTCCAAAAATAAAACGCCTTACTATACATGGTCGTTTTTTTTCCAAAAATAAAACGCCTTACTATACATGGTCGTTTTTTTTCCCAAAATAAAACGCCTTACTATACATGGTCGTTTTTTCAAAAAATAAAACGCCTTACTATACATGGTCGTTTTTTTTCAAAAAATAAAACGCCTTACTATACATGGTCGTTTTTTCAAAAAATAAAACGCCTTACTATACATGGTCGTTTTTTTTCAAAAAATAAAACGCCTTACTATACATGGTCGTTTTTTCCCAAAAATAAAACGCCTTACGATACATGGTCGTTTTTTCAAAAAATAAAACGCCTTACTATACATGGTCGTTTTTTCAAAAAATAAAACGCCTTACTTTACATGGTCGTTTTTTTTCCAAAAATAAAACGCCTTACTAGACATGGTCGTTTTTTCAAAAAATAAAACGCCTTACTATACATGGTTGTTTTTTTTTCAAAAATAAAACGCCTTACTATACATGGTCGTTTTTTTTCCAAAAATAAAACGCCTTACTATACATGGTCGTTTTTTTTCCCAAAATAAAACGCCTTACTATACATGGTCGTTTAAAAAAAAAATAAAACGCCTTACTATACATGGTCGTTTTTTTTCAAAAAATAAAACGCCTTACTATACATTGTCGTTTTTTTTCCAAAAATAAAACGCCTTACTATACATTGTCGTTTTTTTTCCAAAAATAAAACGCCTTACTATACATGGTCGTTTTTTTTTCCAAAAATAAAACGCCTTACTATACATTGTCGTTTTTTTTCCAAAAATAAAACGCCTTACTATACATGGTCGTTTTTTTTCCCAAAATAAAACGCCTTACTATACATGGTCGTTTTTTAAAAAAATAAAACGCCTTACTATACATGGTCGGTTTTTTTTTCAAAAAATAAAACGCCTTACTATACATTGTCGTTTTTTTTCCAAAAATAAAACGCCTTACTATACATGGTCGTTTTTTTTTCAAAAAATAAAACGCCTTACTATACATGGTCGTTTTTTTCCAAAAATAAAACGCCTTACTATACATAGTCGTTTTTTCAAAAAATAAAACGCCTTACTATACATGGTCGTTTTTTCAAAAAATAAAACGCCTTACTTTACATGGTCGTTTTTTTCCCAAAAATAAAACGCCTTACTATACATGGTCGTTTTTTTTCCAAAAATAAAACGCCTTACTATACATGGTTGTTTTTTCAAAAAATAAAACGCCTTACTATACATGGTCGTTTTTTTTCAAAAAATAAAACGCCTTACTATACATGGTCGTTTTTTCCCAAAAATAAAACGCCTTACTTTACATGGTCGTTTTTTTTCCAAAAATAAAACGCCTTACTATACATGGTCGTTTTTTTTCCAAAAATAAAACGCCTTACTATACATGGTCGTTTTTTTTTTTAAATAAAACGCCTTACTATACATGGTCGTTTTTTTTCAAAAAATAAAACGCCTTACTATACATGGTCGTTTTTTCCCAAAAATAAAACGCCTTACTATACATGGTCGTTTTTTTTCAAAAAATAAAACGCTTTACTATACATGGTCGTTTTTTTTCCAAAGATAAAACGCCTTACTATACATGGTCGTTTTTCCCAAAAATTAAAGCTTTACTATACATGGTCGTTTTTTTTCCAAAAATAAAACGCCTTACTATACATGGTCGTTTTTTCAAAAAATAAAACGCCTTACTATACATGGTCGTTTTTTTTTTTAAATAAAACGCCTTACTATACATGGTCGTTTTTTTTTCAAAAATAAAACGCCTTACTATACATGGTCGTTTTTTCAAAAAATAAAACGCCTTACTATACATGGTCGTTTTTTTTTCAAAAATAAAACGCCTTACTATACATGGTCGTTTTTTTCCCCAAAATAAAACGCCTTACTATATACATGGTCGTTTTTTCAAAAAATAAAACGCCTTACTATACATGGTCGTTTTTTCAAAAAATAAAACGCCTTACTTTACATGGTCGTTTTTTTCCCAAAAATAAAACGCCTTACTATACATGGTCGTTTTTTTTCCAAAAATAAAACGCCTTACTATACATGGTCGTTTTTTCCCAAAAATAAAACGCCTTACTATACATGGTCGTTTTTTTTCCAAAAATAAAACGCCTTACTATACATGGTCGTTATTTTTTTTAAATAAAACGCCTTACTATACATGGTCGTTTTTTTTCCAAAAATAAAACGCCTTACTATACATGGTCGTTTTTTTTCCAAAAATAAAACGCCTTACTATACATGGTCGTTATTTTTTTTAAATAAAACGCCTTACTATACATGGTCGTTTTTTTTTCAAAAATAAAACGCCTTACTATACATGGTCGTTTTTTCAAAAAATAAAACGCCTTACTATACATGGTCGGTTTTTTTTCAAAAATAAAACGCCTTACTATACATGGTCGTTTTTTTCAAAAAATAAAACGCTTTACTATACATGGTCGTTTTTTTTCCAAAGATAAAACGCCTTACTATACATGGTCGTTTTTCCCAAAAATAAAACGCTTTACTATACATGGTCGTTTTTTTTCCAAAGATAAAACGCCTTACTATACATGGTCGTTTTTCCCAAAAATAAAACGCCTTACTATACATGGTCTTTTTTTTTTTTTTAAATAAAACGCCTAACTATACATGGTCGTTTTTTCAAAAAATAAAACGCCTTACTATACATGGTCGTTTTTTCAAAAAATAAAACGCCTTACTATACATGGTCGTTTTTTTTCAAAAAATAAAACGCCTTACTATACATGGTCGTTTTTTTTTTTAAATAAAACGCCTTACTTTACATGGTCGTTTTTTTTCAAAAAATAAAACGCCTTACTATACATGGTCGTTTTTTTAAAAAAATAAAACGCCTTACTATACATGGTCATTTTTTTTTCAAAAATAAAACGCCTTACTATACATGGTCGTTTTTTCAAAAAATAAAACGCCTTACTATACATGGTCGTTTTTTTTTCAAAAATAAAACACCTTACTATACATGGTCGTTTTTTTTTCCAAAAATAAAATGACTTACTATACATGGTCGTTTTAAAAAAAAAATAAAACGCCTTACTATATACATGGTCGTTTTTTCAAAAAATAAAACGCCTTAGTATACATGGTCGTTTTTTAAAAAAAAATAAAACGCCTTACTATACATGGTCGTTTTTTCCCAAAAATAAAACGCCTTACTATACATGGTCGTTTTTTCAAAAAATAAAACGCCTTACTATACATGGTCGTTTTTTCAAAAAATAAAACGCCTTACTTTACATGGTCGTTTTTTCCCCAAAAATAAAACGCCTTACTATACATGGTCGTTTTTTTTCCAAAAATAAAACGCCTTACTACACATGGTCGTTTTTTCAAAAAATAAAACGCCTTACTATACATGGTCGTTTTTTTTCAAAAAATAAAACGCCTTACTATACATGGTCGTTTTTTCCCAAAAATAAAACGCCTTACTATACATGGTCGTTTTTTCAAAAAATAAAACGCCTTACTATACATGGTCGTTTTTTCAAAAAATAAAACGGCTTACTTTACATGGTCGTTTTTTTCCCCAAAATAAAACGCCTTACTATACATGGTCGTTTTTTCAAAAAATAAAACGCCTTACTATACATGGTCGTTTTTTTTCAAAAAATAAAACGCCTTACTATACATGGTCGTTTTTTCCCAAAAATAAAACGCCTTACTATACATGGTCGTTTTTTCAAAAAATAAAACGCCTTACTATACATGGTCGTTTTTTCACAAAAAAAAACGCCTTACTATACATGGTCGTTTAAAAAAAAAAAAAAAAAACGCCTTACTATACATGGTCGTTTTTTCAAAAAATAAAACGCCTTACTATACATGGTCGTTTTTTTTCCAAAAATAAAACGCCTTACTATACATGGTCGTTTTTTCAAAAAATAAAACGCCTTACTATACATGGTCGGTTTTTTTTCAAAAATAAAACGCCTTACTATACATGGTCGTTTTTTTTTCCAAAAATAAAATGACTTACTATACATGGTCGTTTTTTCAAAAAATAAAACGCCTTACTATACATGGTCGTTTTTTCAAAAAATAAAACGCCTTACTATACATGGTCGTTTTTTTGTCGGAAAAAAAAAGCCTTACTATACATGGTCGTTTTTTTGTCGAAAAAAAAAGCCTTACTATACATGGTCGTTTTTTTGTCAGAAAAAAAGCCTTACTATACATGGTCGTTTTTTTGTCAAAAAAAAAAGCCTTACTATACATGGTCGTTTTTTTTGTCGGAAAAAAAAGCCTTACTATACATGGTCGTTTTTTTGTCGAAAAAAAAAGCCGTACTATACATGGTCGTTTTTTTTGTCGGAAAAAAAAGCCTTACTATACATGGTCGTTTTTTTGTCGGAAAAAAAAGCCTTACTATACATGGTCATTTTTTTTTCAAAAATAAAACGCCTTACTATACATGGTCGTTTTTTCAAAAAATAAAACGCCTTACTATACATGGTCGTTTTTTTTTCAAAAATAAAACACCTTACTATACATGGTCGTTTTTTTTTCCAAAAATAAAATGACTTACTATACATGGTCGTTTTAAAAAAAAAATAAAACGCCTTACTATATACATGGTCGTTTTTTCAAAAAATAAAACGCCTTAGTATACATGGTCGTTTTTTAAAAAAAAATAAAACGCCTTACTATACATGGTCGTTTTTTCCCAAAAATAAAACGCCTTACTATACATGGTCGTTTTTTCAAAAAATAAAACGCCTTACTATACATGGTCGTTTTTTCAAAAAATAAAACGCCTTACTTTACATGGTCGTTTTTTCCCCAAAAATAAAACGCCTTACTATACATGGTCGTTTTTTTTCCAAAAATAAAACGCCTTACTATACATGGTCGTTTTTTCAAAAAATAAAACGCCTTACTATACATGGTCGTTTTTTTTCAAAAAATAAAACGCCTTACTATACATGGTCGTTTTTTCCCAAAAATAAAACGCCTTACTATACATGGTCGTTTTTTCAAAAAATAAAACGCCTTACTATACATGGTCGTTTTTTCAAAAAATAAAACGGCTTACTTTACATGGTCGTTTTTTTCCCCAAAATAAAACGCCTTACTATACATGGTCGTTTTTTCAAAAAATAAAACGCCTTACTATACATGGTCGTTTTTTTTCAAAAAATAAAACGCCTTACTATACATGGTCGTTTTTTCCCAAAAATAAAACGCCTTACTATACATGGTCGTTTTTTCAAAAAATAAAACGCCTTACTATACATGGTCGTTTTTTCACAAAAAAAAACGCCTTACTATACATGGTCGTTTAAAAAAAAAAAAAAAAAACGCCTTACTATACATGGTCGTTTTTTCAAAAAATAAAACGCCTTACTATACATGGTCGTTTTTTTTCCAAAAATAAAACGCCTTACTATACATGGTCGTTTTTTCAAAAAATAAAACGCCTTACTATACATGGTCGGTTTTTTTTCAAAAATAAAACGCCTTACTATACATGGTCGTTTTTTTTTCCAAAAATAAAATGACTTACTATACATGGTCGTTTTTTCAAAAAATAAAATGCCTTACTATACATGGTCGTTTTTTCAAAAAATAAAACGCCTTACTATACATGGTCGTTTTTTTGTCGGAAAAAAAAAGCCTTACTATACATGGTCGTTTTTTTGTCGAAAAAAAAAGCCTTACTATACATGGTCGTTTTTTTGTCAGAAAAAAAGCCTTACTATACATGGTCGTTTTTTTGTCAAAAAAAAAAGCCTTACTATACATGGTCGTTTTTTTTGTCGGAAAAAAAAGCCTTACTATACATGGTCGTTTTTTTGTCGAAAAAAAAAGCCGTACTATACATGGTCGTTTTTTTTGTCGGAAAAAAAAGCCTTACTATACATGGTCGTTTTTTTGTCGGAAAAAAAAGCCTTACTATACATGGTCGTTTTTTTGTCGGAAAAAAAAGCCTTACTATACATGGTCGTTTTTTTGTCGCAAAAAAAAGCCTTACTATACATGGTCGTTTTTTTGTCGGAAAAAAAAGCCTTACTATACATGGTCGTTTTTTTGTCGCAAAAAAAAGCCTTACTATACATGGTCGTTTTTTTGTCGGAAAAAAAAGCCTTACTATACATGGTCGTTTTTTTGTCGCAAAAAAAAGCCTTACTATACATGGTCGTTTTTTTGTCGGAAAAAAAAGCCTTACTATACATGGTCGTTTTTTTGTCGAAAAAAAAAGCCTTACTATACATGGTCGTTTTTTTTGTCGGAAAAAAAAGCCTTACTATACATGGTCATTTTTTTGTCGAAAAAAAAAGCCGTACTATAAATGGTCATTTTTTTTGTCGGAAAAAAAAGCCTTACTATACATGGTCGTTTTTTTGTCGGAAAAAAAAGCCTTACTATACATGGTCGTTTTTTTGTCGGAAAAAAAAGCCTTACTATACATGGTCGTTTTTTTGTCGCAAAAAAAAGCCTTACTATACATGGTCGTTTTTTTGTCGGAAAAAAAAGCCTTACTATACATGGTCGTTTTTTTGTCGCAAAAAAAAGCCTTACTATACATGGTCGTTTTTTTGTCGGAAAAAAAAGCCTTACTATACATGGTCGTTTTTTTGTCGGAAAAAAAAGCCTTACTATACATGGTCGTTTTTTTGTCGGAAAAAAAAGCCTTACTATACATGGTCGTTTTTTTGTCGGAAAAAAAAGCCTTACTATACATGGTCGTTTTTTTGTCGGAAAAAAAAGCCTTACTATACATGGTCGTTTTTTTGTCGAAAAAAAAAGCCGTACTATACATGGTCGTTTTTTTTGTCGGAAAAAAAAGCCTTACTATACATGGTCGTTTTTTTGTCGGAAAAAAAAGCCTTACTATACATGGTCGTTTTTTTGTCGCAAAAAAAAGCCTTACTATACATGGTCGTTTTTTTGTCGGAAAAAAAAGCCTTACTATACATGGTCGTTTTTTTGTCAGAAAAAAAGCCTTACTATACATGGTCGTTTTTTTGTCGAAAAAAAAAGCCTTACTATACATGGTCGTTTTTTTGTCGGAAAAAAAAAGCCTTACTATACATGGTCGTTTTTTTGTCGGAAAAAAAAGCCTTACTATACATGGTCGTTTTTTTGTCGGAAAAAAAAAGCCTTACTATACATGGTCGTTTTTTTGTCGGAAAAAAAAGCCTTACTATACATGGTCGTTTTTTTGTCGGAAAAAAAAGCCTTACTATACATGGTCGTTTTTTTGTCGGAAAAAAAAGCCTTACTATACATGGTCGTTTTTATGTCGGAAAAAAAAGCCTTACTATACATGGTCGTTTTTATGTCGGAAAAAATAGCCTTACTATACATGGTCGTTTTTTTGTCGGAAAAAAAAGCCTTACTATACATGGTCGTTTTTTTGTCAGAAAAAAAGCCTTACTATACATGGTCGTTTTTTTGTCGAAAAAAAAAGCCTTACTATACATGGTCGTTTTTTTGTCGGAAAAAAAAAGCCTTACTATACATGGTCGTTTTTTTGGCGGGAAAAAAAAGCCTTACAATACATGGTCGTTTTTTTGTCGGAAAAAAAAGCCTTACTATACATGGTCGTTTTTTTGTCGAAAAAAAAAGCCGTACTATACATGGTCGTTTTTTTTGTCGGAAAAAAAAGCCTTACTATACATGGTCGTTTTTTTGTCGGAAAAAAAAGCCTTACTATACATGGTCGTTTTTTTGTCGCAAAAAAAAGCCTTACTATACATGGTCGTTTTTTTGTCGGAAAAAAAAGCCTTACTATACATGGTCGTTTTTTTTGTCGGAAAAAAAAGCTTTACTATACATGGTCGTTTTTTTGTCGAAAAAAAAAGCCGTACTATAAATGGTCATTTTTTTTGTCGGAAAAAAAAGCCTTACTATACATGGTCGTTTTTTTGTCGGAAAAAAAAGCCTTACTATACATGGTCGTTTTTTTGTCGGAAAAAAAAGCCTTACTATACATGGTCGTTTTTTTGTCGGAAAAAAAAGCCTTACTATACATGGTCGTTTTTTTGTCGGAAAAAAAAGCCTTACTATACATGGTCGTTTTTTTGTCGGAAACAAAAGCCTTACTATACATGGTCGTTTTTTTGTCGCAAAAAAAAGCCTTACTATACATGGTCGTTTTTTTGTCGGAAAAAAAAGCCTTACTATACATGGTCGTTTTTTTGTCGCAAAAAAAAGCCTTACTATACATGGTCGTTTTTTTGTCGGAAAAAAAAGCCTTACTATACATGGTCGTTTTTTTGTCGGAAAAAAAAAGCCTTACTATACATGGTCGTTTTTTTGTCGGAAAAAAAAGCCTTACTATACATGGTCGTTTTTTTGTCGGAAAAAAAAGCCTTACTATACATGGTCGTTTTTTTGTCGGAAAAAAAAGCCTTACTATACATGGTCGTTTTTATGTCGGAAAAAAAAGCCTTACTATACATGGTCGTTTTTATGTCGGAAAAAATAGCCTTACTATACATGGTCGTTTTTTTGTCGGAAAAAAAAGCCTTACTATACATGGTCGTTTTTTTGTCAGAAAAAAAGCCTTACTATACATGGTCGTTTTTTTGTCGAAAAAAAAAGCCTTACTATACATGGTCGTTTTTTTGTCGGAAAAAAAAAGCCTTACTATACATGGTCGTTTTTTTGGCGGGAAAAAAAAGCCTTACAATACATGGTCGTTTTTTTGTCGGAAAAAAAAGCCTTACTATACATGGTCGTTTTTTTGTCGAAAAAAAAAGCCGTACTATACATGGTCGTTTTTTTTGTCGGAAAAAAAAGCCTTACTATACATGGTCGTTTTTTTGTCGGAAAAAAAAGCCTTACTATACATGGTCGTGTTTTTGTCGCAAAAAAAAGCCTTACTATACATGGTCGTTTTTTTGTCGGAAAAAAAAGCCTTACTATACATGGTCGTTTTTTTTGTCGGAAAAAAAAGCTTTACTATACATGGTCGTTTTTTTGTCGAAAAAAAAAGCCGTACTATAAATGGTCATTTTTTTTGTCGGAAAAAAAAGCCTTACTATACATGGTCGTTTTTTTGTCGGAAAAAAAAGCCTTACTATACATGGTCGTTTTTTTGTCGGAAAAAAAAGCCTTACTATACATGGTCGTTTTTTTGTCGGAAAAAAAAGCCTTACTATACATGGTCGTTTTTTTGTCGGAAAAAAAAGCCTTACTATACATGGTCGTTTTTTTGTCGGAAACAAAAGCCTTACTATACATGGTCGTTTTTTTGTCGCAAAAAAAAGCCTTACTATACATGGTCGTTTTTTTGTCGGAAAAAAAAGCCTTACTATACATGGTCGTTTTTTTGTCGCAAAAAAAAGCCTTACTATACATGGTCGTTTTTTTGTCGGAAAAAAAAGCCTTACTATACATGGTCGTTTTTTTGTCGGAAAAAAAAGCCTTACTATACATGGTCGTTTTTTTGTCGGAAAAAAAAGCCTTACTATACATAGTCGTTTTTTTGTCGGAAAAAAAAGCCTTACTATACATGGTCGTTTTTTTGTCGGAAAAAAAAGCCTTACTATACATGGTCGTTTTTTTGTCGAAAAAAAAAGCCGTACTATACATGGTCGTTTTTTTTGTCGGAAAAAAAAGCCTTACTATACATGGTCGTTTTTTTGTCGGAAAAAAAAGCCTTACTATACATGGTCGTTTTTTTGTCGCAAAAAAAAGCCTTACTATACATGGTCGTTTTTTTGTCGGAAAAAAAAGCCTTACTATACATGGTCGTTTTTTTGTCAGAAAAAAAGCCTTACTATACATGGTCGTTTTTTTGTCGAAAAAAAAAGCCTTACTATACATGGTCGTTTTTTTGTCGGAAAAAAAAAGCCTTACTATACATGGTCGTTTTTTTGTCGGAAAAAAAAGCCTTACTATACATGGTCGTTTTTTTGTCGGAAAAAAAAAGCCTTACTATACATGGTCGTTTTTTTGTCGGAAAAAAAAGCCTTACTATACATGGTCGTTTTTTTGTCGGAAAAAAAAGCCTTACTATACATGGTCGTTTTTTTGTCGGAAAAAAAAGCCTTACTATACATGGTCGTTTTTATGTCGGAAAAAAAAGCCTTACTATACATGGTCGTTTTTATGTCGGAAAAAAAAGCCTTACTATACATGGTCGTTTTTTTGTCGGAAAAAAAAGCCTTACAATACATGGTCGTTTTTTTGTCAGAAAAAAAGCCTTACTATACATGGTCGTTTTTTTGTCGAAAAAAAAAGCCTTACTATACATGGTCGTTTTTTTGTCGGAAAAAAAAAGCCTTACTATACATGGTCGTTTTTTTGGCGGGAAAAAAAAGCCTTACAATACATGGTCGTTTTTTTGTCGGAAAAAAAAGCCTTACTATACATGGTCGTTTTTTTGTCGAAAAAAAAAGCCGTACTATACATGGTCGTTTTTTTTGTCGGAAAAAAAAGCCTTACTATACATGGTCGTTTTTTTGTCGGAAAAAAAAGCCTTACTATACATGGTCGTTTTTTTGTCGCAAAAAAGAGCCTTACTATACATGGTCGTTTTTTTGTCGGAAAAAAAAGCCTTACTATACATGGTCGTTTTTTTGTCAGAAAAAAAGCCTTACTATACATGGTCGTTTTTTTGTCGAAAAAAAAAGCCTTACTATACATGGTCGTTTTTTTGTCGGAAAAAAAAGCCTTACTATACATGGTCGTTTTTTTGTCGCAAAAAAAAGCCTTACTATACATGGTCGTTTTTTTGTCGGAAAAAAAAGCCTTACTATACATGGTCGTTTTTTTGTCGGAAAAAAAAGCCTTACTATACATGGTCGTTTTTTTGTCGGAAAAAAAAGCCTTACTATACATAGTCGTTTTTTTGTCGGAAAAAAAAGCCTTACTATACATGGTCGTTTTTTTGTCGGAAAAAAAAGCCTTACTATACATGGTCGTTTTTTTGTCGAAAAAAAAAGCCGTACTATACATGGTCGTTTTTTTTGTCGGAAAAAAAAGCCTTACTATACATGGTCGTTTTTTTGTCGGAAAAAAAAGCCTTACTATACATGGTCGTTTTTTTGTCGCAAAAAAAAGCCTTACTATACATGGTCGTTTTTTTGTCGGAAAAAAAAGCCTTACTATACATGGTCGTTTTTTTGTCAGAAAAAAAGCCTTACTATACATGGTCGTTTTTTTGTCGAAAAAAAAAGCCTTACTATACATGGTCGTTTTTTTGTCGGAAAAAAAAAGCCTTACTATACATGGTCGTTTTTTTGTCGGAAAAAAAAGCCTTACTATACATGGTCGTTTTTTTGTCGGAAAAAAAAAGCCTTACTATACATGGTCGTTTTTTTGTCGGAAAAAAAAGCCTTACTATACATGGTCGTTTTTTTGTCGGAAAAAAAAGCCTTACTATACATGGTCGTTTTTTTGTCGGAAAAAAAAGCCTTACTATACATGGTCGTTTTTATGTCGGAAAAAAAAGCCTTACTATACATGGTCGTTTTTATGTCGGAAAAAAAAGCCTTACTATACATGGTCGTTTTTTTGTCGGAAAAAAAAGCCTTACAATACATGGTCGTTTTTTTGTCAGAAAAAAAGCCTTACTATACATGGTCGTTTTTTTGTCGAAAAAAAAAGCCTTACTATACATGGTCGTTTTTTTGTCGGAAAAAAAAAGCCTTACTATACATGGTCGTTTTTTTGGCGGGAAAAAAAAGCCTTACAATACATGGTCGTTTTTTTGTCGGAAAAAAAAGCCTTACTATACATGGTCGTTTTTTTGTCGAAAAAAAAAGCCGTACTATACATGGTCGTTTTTTTTGTCGGAAAAAAAAGCCTTACTATACATGGTCGTTTTTTTGTCGGAAAAAAAAGCCTTACTATACATGGTCGTTTTTTTGTCGGAAAAAAAAGCCTTACTATACATGGTCGTTTTTTTGTCGGAAAAAAAAGCCTTACTATACATGGTCGTTTTTTTGTCAGAAAAAAAGCCTTACTATACATGGTCGTTTTTTTGTCGAAAAAAAAAGCCTTACTATACATGGTCGTTTTTTTGTCGGAAAAAAAAAGCCTTACTATACATGGTCGTTTTTTTGTCGGAAAAAAAAGCCTTACTATACATGGTCGTTTTTTTGTCGGAAAAAAAAAGCCTTACTATATATACATGGTCGTTTTTTTGGCGGGAAAAAAAAGCCTTACAATACATGGTCGTTTTTTTGTCGGAAAAAAAAGCCTTACTATACATGGTCGTTTTTTTGTCGGAAAAAAAAGCCTTACTATACATGGTCGTTTTTTTGTCGGAAAAAAAAGCCTTACTATACATGGTCGTTTTTTTGTCGGAAAAAAAAAGCCTTACTATACATGGTCGTTTTTTTGTCGGAAAAAAAAGCCTTACTATACATGGTCGTTTTTTTGTCGGAAAAAAAAGCCTTACTATACATGGTCGTTTTTTTGTCGGAAAAAAAAGCCTTACTATACATGGTCGTTTTTTTGTCGGAAAAAAAAACCCTTACTATACATGGTCGTTTTTTTGTCGGAAAAAAAAGCCTTACTATACATGGTCGTTTTTTTGTCGGAAAAAAACGCCTTACTATACATGGTCGTTTTTTTTCAAAAAATAAAACGCCTTACTATACATGGTCGTTTTTTCCCAAAAATAAAACGCCTTACTATACATGGTCGTTTTTTCAAAAAATAAAACGCCTTACTATACATGGTCGTTTTTTCAAAAAAT
The DNA here is from genome assembly GCF_051991245.1 of Festucalex cinctus. Lineage (NCBI taxonomy): Eukaryota > Metazoa > Chordata > Actinopteri > Syngnathiformes > Syngnathidae > Festucalex > Festucalex cinctus. The sequence continues at coordinate 13,014,651 of NC_135430.1, read as the reverse complement.
AAAACGGCTTACTTTACATGGTCGTTTTTTTCCCCAAAATAAAACGCCTTACTATACATGGTCGTTTTTTCAAAAAATAAAACGCCTTACTATACATGGTCGTTTTTTTTTCAAAAAATAAAACGCCTTACTATACATGGTCGTTTTTTCCCAAAAATAAAACGCCTTACTATACATGGTCGTTTTTTCAAAAAATAAAACGCCTTACTATACATGGTCGTTTTTTCACAAAAAAAAACGCCTTACTATACATGGTCGTTTAAAAAAAAAAAAAAAAAACGCCTTACTATACATGGTCGTTTTTTCAAAAAATAAAACGCCTTACTATACATGGTCGTTTTTTTTCCAAAAATAAAACGCCTTACTATACATGGTCGTTTTTTCAAAAAATAAAACGCCTTACTATACATGGTCGGTTTTTTTTCAAAAATAAAACGCCTTACTATACATGGTCGTTTTTTTTTCCAAAAATAAAATGACTTACTATACATGGTCGTTTTTTCAAAAAATAAAACGCCTTACTATACATGGTCGTTTTTTCAAAAAATAAAACGCCTTACTATACATGGTCGTTTTTTTGTCGGAAAAAAAAAGCCTTACTATACATGGTCGTTTTTTTGTCGAAAAAAAAAGCCTTACTATACATGGTCGTTTTTTTGTCAGAAAAAAAGCCTTACTATACATGGTCGTTTTTTTGTCAAAAAAAAAAGCCTTACTATACATGGTCGTTTTTTTTGTCGGAAAAAAAAGCCTTACTATACATGGTCGTTTTTTTGTCGAAAAAAAAAGCCGTACTATACATGGTCGTTTTTTTTGTCGGAAAAAAAAGCCTTACTATACATGGTCGTTTTTTTGTCGGAAAAAAAAGCCTTACTATACATGGTCGTTTTTTTGTCGGAAAAAAAAGCCTTACTATACATGGTCGTTTTTTTGTCGCAAAAAAAAGCCTTACTATACATGGTCGTTTTTTTGTCGGAAAAAAAAGCCTTACTATACATGGTCGTTTTTTTGTCGCAAAAAAAAGCCTTACTATACATGGTCGTTTTTTTGTCGGAAAAAAAAGCCTTACTATACATGGTCGTTTTTTTGTCGAAAAAAAAAGCCTTACTATACATGGTCGTTTTTTTTGTCGGAAAAAAAAGCCTTACTATACATGGTCATTTTTTTGTCGAAAAAAAAAGCCGTACTATAAATGGTCATTTTTTTTGTCGGAAAAAAAAGCCTTACTATACATGGTCGTTTTTTTGTCGGAAAAAAAAGCCTTACTATACATGGTCGTTTTTTTGTCGGAAAAAAAAGCCTTACTATACATGGTCGTTTTTTTGTCGCAAAAAAAAGCCTTACTATACATGGTCGTTTTTTTGTCGGAAAAAAAAGCCTTACTATACATGGTCGTTTTTTTGTCGCAAAAAAAAGCCTTACTATACATGGTCGTTTTTTTGTCGGAAAAAAAAGCCTTACTATACATGGTCGTTTTTTTGTTGGAAAAAAAAGCCTTACTATACATGGTCGTTTTTTTGTCGGAAAAAAAAGCCTTACTATACATGGTCGTTTTTTTGTCGGAAAAAAAAGCCTTACTATACATGGTCGTTTTTTTGTCGGAAAAAAAAGCCTTACTATACATGGTCGTTTTTTTGTCGAAAAAAAAAGCCGTACTATACATGGTCGTTTTTTTTGTCGGAAAAAAAAGCCTTACTATACATGGTCGTTTTTTTGTCGGAAAAAAAAGCCTTACTATACATGGTCGTTTTTTTGTCGCAAAAAAAAGCCTTACTATACATGGTCGTTTTTTTGTCGGAAAAAAAAGCCTTACTATACATGGTCGTTTTTTTGTCAGAAAAAAAGCCTTACTATACATGGTCGTTTTTTTGTCGAAAAAAAAAGCCTTACTATACATGGTCGTTTTTTTGTCGGAAAAAAAAAGCCTTACTATACATGGTCGTTTTTTTGTCGGAAAAAAAAGCCTTACTATACATGGTCGTTTTTTTGTCGGAAAAAAAAAGCCTTACTATACATGGTCGTTTTTTTGTCGGAAAAAAAAGCCTTACTATACATGGTCGTTTTTTTGTCGGAAAAAAAAGCCTTACTATACATGGTCGTTTTTTTGTCGGAAAAAAAAGCCTTACTATACATGGTCGTTTTTATGTCGGAAAAAAAAGCCTTACTATACATGGTCGTTTTTATGTCGGAAAAAATAGCCTTACTATACATGGTCGTTTTTTTGTCGGAAAAAAAAGCCTTACTATACATGGTCGTTTTTTTGTCAGAAAAAAAGCCTTACTATACATGGTCGTTTTTTTGTCGAAAAAAAAAGCCTTACTATACATGGTCGTTTTTTTGTCGGAAAAAAAAAGCCTTACTATACATGGTCGTTTTTTTGGCGGGAAAAAAAAGCCTTACAATACATGGTCGTTTTTTTGTCGGAAAAAAAAGCCTTACTATACATGGTCGTTTTTTTGTCGAAAAAAAAAGCCGTACTATACATGGTCGTTTTTTTTGTCGGAAAAAAAAGCCTTACTATACATGGTCGTTTTTTTGTCGGAAAAAAAAGCCTTACTATACATGGTCGTTTTTTTGTCGCAAAAAAAAGCCTTACTATACATGGTCGTTTTTTTGTCGGAAAAAAAAGCCTTACTATACATGGTCGTTTTTTTTGTCGGAAAAAAAAGCTTTACTATACATGGTCGTTTTTTTGTCGAAAAAAAAAGCCGTACTATAAATGGTCATTTTTTTTGTCGGAAAAAAAAGCCTTACTATACATGGTCGTTTTTTTGTCGGAAAAAAAAGCCTTACTATACATGGTCGTTTTTTTGTCGGAAAAAAAAGCCTTACTATACATGGTCGTTTTTTTGTCGGAAAAAAAAGCCTTACTATACATGGTCGTTTTTTTGTCGGAAAAAAAAGCCTTACTATACATGGTCGTTTTTTTGTCGGAAACAAAAGCCTTACTATACATGGTCGTTTTTTTGTCGCAAAAAAAAGCCTTACTATACATGGTCGTTTTTTTGTCGGAAAAAAAAGCCTTACTATACATGGTCGTTTTTTTGTCGCAAAAAAAAGCCTTACTATACATGGTCGTTTTTTTGTCGGAAAAAAAAGCCTTACTATACATGGTCGTTTTTTTGTCGGAAAAAAAAAGCCTTACTATACATGGTCGTTTTTTTGTCGGAAAAAAAAGCCTTACTATACATGGTCGTTTTTTTGTCGGAAAAAAAAGCCTTACTATACATGGTCGTTTTTTTGTCGGAAAAAAAAGCCTTACTATACATGGTCGTTTTTATGTCGGAAAAAAAAGCCTTACTATACATGGTCGTTTTTATGTCGGAAAAAATAGCCTTACTATACATGGTCGTTTTTTTGTCGGAAAAAAAAGCCTTACTATACATGGTCGTTTTTTTGTCAGAAAAAAAGCCTTACTATACATGGTCGTTTTTTTGTCGAAAAAAAAAGCCTTACTATACATGGTCGTTTTTTTGTCGGAAAAAAAAAGCCTTACTATACATGGTCGTTTTTTTGGCGGGAAAAAAAAGCCTTACAATACATGGTCGTTTTTTTGTCGGAAAAAAAAGCCTTACTATACATGGTCGTTTTTTTGTCGAAAAAAAAAGCCGTACTATACATGGTCGTTTTTTTTGTCGGAAAAAAAAGCCTTACTATACATGGTCGTTTTTTTGTCGGAAAAAAAAGCCTTACTATACATGGTCGTTTTTTTGTCGCAAAAAAAAGCCTTACTATACATGGTCGTTTTTTTGTCGGAAAAAAAAGCCTTACTATACATGGTCGTTTTTTTTGTCGGAAAAAAAAGCTTTACTATACATGGTCGTTTTTTTGTCGAAAAAAAAAGCCGTACTATAAATGGTCATTTTTTTTGTCGGAAAAAAAAGCCTTACTATACATGGTCGTTTTTTTGTCGGAAAAAAAAGCCTTACTATACATGGTCGTTTTTTTGTCGGAAAAAAAAGCCTTACTATACATGGTCGTTTTTTTGTCGGAAAAAAAAGCCTTACTATACATGGTCGTTTTTTTGTCGGAAAAAAAAGCCTTACTATACATGGTCGTTTTTTTGTCGGAAACAAAAGCCTTACTATACATGGTCGTTTTTTTGTCGCAAAAAAAAGCCTTACTATACATGGTCGTTTTTTTGTCGGAAAAAAAAGCCTTACTATACATGGTCGTTTTTTTGTCGCAAAAAAAAGCCTTACTATACATGGTCGTTTTTTTGTCGGAAAAAAAAGCCTTACTATACATGGTCGTTTTTTTGTCGGAAAAAAAAGCCTTACTATACATGGTCGTTTTTTTGTCGGAAAAAAAAGCCTTACTATACATAGTCGTTTTTTTGTCGGAAAAAAAAGCCTTACTATACATGGTCGTTTTTTTGTCGGAAAAAAAAGCCTTACTATACATGGTCGTTTTTTTGTCGAAAAAAAAAGCCGTACTATACATGGTCGTTTTTTTTGTCGGAAAAAAAAGCCTTACTATACATGGTCGTTTTTTTGTCGGAAAAAAAAGCCTTACTATACATGGTCGTTTTTTTGTCGCAAAAAAAAGCCTTACTATACATGGTCGTTTTTTTGTCGGAAAAAAAAGCCTTACTATACATGGTCGTTTTTTTGTCAGAAAAAAAGCCTTACTATACATGGTCGTTTTTTTGTCGAAAAAAAAAGCCTTACTATACATGGTCGTTTTTTTGTCGGAAAAAAAAAGCCTTACTATACATGGTCGTTTTTTTGTCGGAAAAAAAAGCCTTACTATACATGGTCGTTTTTTTGTCGGAAAAAAAAAGCCTTACTATACATGGTCGTTTTTTTGTCGGAAAAAAAAGCCTTACTATACATGGTCGTTTTTTTGTCGGAAAAAAAAGCCTTACTATACATGGTCGTTTTTTTGTCGGAAAAAAAAGCCTTACTATACATGGTCGTTTTTATGTCGGAAAAAAAAGCCTTACTATACATGGTCGTTTTTATGTCGGAAAAAAAAGCCTTACTATACATGGTCGTTTTTTTGTCGGAAAAAAAAGCCTTACAATACATGGTCGTTTTTTTGTCAGAAAAAAAGCCTTACTATACATGGTCGTTTTTTTGTCGAAAAAAAAAGCCTTACTATACATGGTCGTTTTTTTGTCGGAAAAAAAAAGCCTTACTATACATGGTCGTTTTTTTGGCGGGAAAAAAAAGCCTTACAATACATGGTCGTTTTTTTGTCGGAAAAAAAAGCCTTACTATACATGGTCGTTTTTTTGTCGAAAAAAAAAGCCGTACTATACATGGTCGTTTTTTTTGTCGGAAAAAAAAGCCTTACTATACATGGTCGTTTTTTTGTCGGAAAAAAAAGCCTTACTATACATGGTCGTTTTTTTGTCGCAAAAAAAAGCCTTACTATACATGGTCGTTTTTTTGTCGGAAAAAAAAGCCTTACTATACATGGTCGTTTTTTTGTCAGAAAAAAAGCCTTACTATACATGGTCGTTTTTTTGTCGAAAAAAAAAGCCTTACTATACATGGTCGTTTTTTTGTCGGAAAAAAAAGCCTTACTATACATGGTCGTTTTTTTGTCGCAAAAAAAAGCCTTACTATACATGGTCGTTTTTTTGTCGGAAAAAAAAGCCTTACTATACATGGTCGTTTTTTTGTCGGAAAAAAAAGCCTTACTATACATGGTCGTTTTTTTGTCGGAAAAAAAAGCCTTACTATACATAGTCGTTTTTTTGTCGGAAAAAAAAGCCTTACTATACATGGTCGTTTTTTTGTCGGAAAAAAAAGCCTTACTATACATGGTCGTTTTTTTGTCGAAAAAAAAAGCCGTACTATACATGGTCGTTTTTTTTGTCGGAAAAAAAAGCCTTACTATACATGGTCGTTTTTTTGTCGGAAAAAAAAGCCTTACTATACATGGTCGTTTTTTTGTCGCAAAAAAAAGCCTTACTATACATGGTCGTTTTTTTGTCGGAAAAAAAAGCCTTACTATACATGGTCGTTTTTTTGTCAGAAAAAAAGCCTTACTATACATGGTCGTTTTTTTGTCGAAAAAAAAAGCCTTACTATACATGGTCGTTTTTTTGTCGGAAAAAAAAAGCCTTACTATACATGGTCGTTTTTTTGTCGGAAAAAAAAGCCTTACTATACATGGTCGTTTTTTTGTCGGAAAAAAAAAGCCTTACTATACATGGTCGTTTTTTTGTCGGAAAAAAAAGCCTTACTATACATGGTCGTTTTTTTGTCGGAAAAAAAGCCTTACTATACATGGTCGTTTTTTTGTCGGAAAAAAAAGCCTTACTATACATGGTCGTTTTTATGTCGGAAAAAAAAGCCTTACTATACATGGTCGTTTTTATGTCGGAAAAAAAAGCCTTACTATACATGGTCGTTTTTTTGTCGGAAAAAAAAGCCTTACAATACATGGTCGTTTTTTTGTCAGAAAAAAAGCCTTACTATACATGGTCGTTTTTTTGTCGAAAAAAAAAGCCTTACTATACATGGTCGTTTTTTTGTCGGAAAAAAAAAGCCTTACTATACATGGTCGTTTTTTTGGCGGGAAAAAAAAGCCTTACAATACATGGTCGTTTTTTTGTCGGAAAAAAAAGCCTTACTATACATGGTCGTTTTTTTGTCGAAAAAAAAAGCCGTACTATACATGGTCGTTTTTTTTGTCGGAAAAAAAAGCCTTACTATACATGGTCGTTTTTTTGTCGGAAAAAAAAGCCTTACTATACATGGTCGTTTTTTTGTCGGAAAAAAAAGCCTTACTATACATGGTCGTTTTTTTGTCGGAAAAAAAAGCCTTACTATACATGGTCGTTTTTTTGTCAGAAAAAAAGCCTTACTATACATGGTCGTTTTTTTGTCGAAAAAAAAAGCCTTACTATACATGGTCGTTTTTTTGTCGGAAAAAAAAAGCCTTACTATACATGGTCGTTTTTTTGTCGGAAAAAAAAGCCTTACTATACATGGTCGTTTTTTTGTCGGAAAAAAAAAGCCTTACTATATATACATGGTCGTTTTTTTGGCGGGAAAAAAAAGCCTTACAATACATGGTCGTTTTTTTGTCGGAAAAAAAAGCCTTACTATACATGGTCGTTTTTTTGTCGGAAAAAAAAGCCTTACTATACATGGTCGTTTTTTTGTCGGAAAAAAAAGCCTTACTATACATGGTCGTTTTTTTGTCGGAAAAAAAAAGCCTTACTATACATGGTCGTTTTTTTGTCAGAAAAAAAAGCCTTACTATACATGGTCGTTTTTTTGTCGGAAAAAAAAGCCTTACTATACATGGTCGTTTTTTTGTCGGAAAAAAAAGCCTTACTATACATGGTCGTTTTTATGTCGGAAAAAAAAGCCTTACTATACATGGTCGTTTTTATGTCGGAAAAAATAGCCTTACTATACATGGTCGTTTTTTTGTCGGAAAAAAAAGCCTTACTATACATGGTCGTTTTTTTGTCAGAAAAAAAGCCTTACTATACATGGTCGTTTTTTTGTCGAAAAAAAAAGCCTTACTATACATGGTCGTTTTTTTGTCGGAAAAAAAAAGCCTTACTATACATGGTCGTTTTTTTGGCGGGAAAAAAAAGCCTTACAATACATGGTCGTTTTTTTGTCGGAAAAAAAAGCCTTACTATACATGGTCGTTTTTTTGTCGAAAAAAAAAGCCGTACTATACATGGTCGTTTTTTTTGTCGGAAAAAAAAGCCTTACTATACATGGTCGTTTTTTTGTCGGAAAAAAAAGCCTTACTATACATGGTCGTTTTTTTGTCGGGAAAAAAAGCCTTACTATACATGGTCGTTTTTTTGTCGGAAAAAAAAAAGCCTTACTATACATGGTCGTTTTTTTGTCGGAAAAAAAGCCTTACTATACATGGTCGTTTTTTTGTCGGAAAAAAAAGCCTTACTATACATGGTCGTTTTTTTGTCGGAAAAAAAAGCCTTACTATACATGGTCGTTTTTTTGTCGGAAAAAAAAGCCTTACTATACATGGTCGTTTTTATGTCGGAAAAAAAAGCCTTACTATACATGGTCGTTTTTATGTCGGAAAAAATAGCCTTACTATACATGGTCGTTTTTTTGTCGGAAAAAAAAGCCTTACTATACATGGTCGTTTTTTTGTCAGAAAAAAAGCCTTACTATACATGGTCGTTTTTTTGTCGAAAAAAAAAGCCTTACTATACATGGTCGTTTTTTTGTCGGAAAAAAAAAGCCTTACTATACATGGTCGTTTTTTTGGCGGGAAAAAAAAGCCTTACAATACATGGTCGTTTTTTTGTCGGAAAAAAAAGCCTTACTATACATGGTCGTTTTTTTGTCGAAAAAAAAAGCCGTACTATACATGGTCGTTTTTTTTGTCGGAAAAAAAAGCCTTACTATACATGGTCGTTTTTTTGTCGGAAAAAAAAGCCTTACTATACATGGTCGTTTTTTTGTCGCAAAAAAAAGCCTTACTATACATGGTCGTTTTTTTGTCGGAAAAAAAAGCCTTACTATACATGGTCGTTTTTTTTGTCGGAAAAAAAAGCTTTACTATACATGGTCGTTTTTTTGTCGAAAAAAAAAGCCGTACTATAAATGGTCATTTTTTTTGTCGGAAAAAAAAGCCTTACTATACATGGTCGTTTTTTTGTCGGAAAAAAAAGCCTTACTATACATGGTCGTTTTTTTGTCGGAAAAAAAAGCCTTACTATACATGGTCGTTTTTTTGTCGGAAAAAAAAGCCTTACTATACATGGTCGTTTTTTTGTCGGAAAAAAAAGCCTTACTATACATGGTCGTTTTTTTGTCGGAAACAAAAGCCTTACTATACATGGTCGTTTTTTTGTCGCAAAAAAAAGCCTTACTATACATGGTCGTTTTTTTGTCGGAAAAAAAAGCCTTACTATACATGGTCGTTTTTTTGTCGCAAAAAAAAGCCTTACTATACATGGTCGTTTTTTTGTCGGAAAAAAAAGCCTTACTATACATGGTCGTTTTTTTGTCGGAAAAAAAAGCCTTACTATACATGGTCGTTTTTTTGTCGGAAAAAAAAGCCTTACTATACATGGTCGTTTTTTTGTCGGAAAAAAAAGCCTTACTATACATGGTCGTTTTTTTGTCGGAAAAAAAAGCCTTACTATACATGGTCGTTTTTTTGTCGAAAAAAAAAGCCGTACTATACATGGTCGTTTTTTTTGTCGGAAAAAAAAGCCTTACTATACATGGTCGTTTTTTTGTCGGAAAAAAAAGCCTTACTATATATACATGGTCGTTTTTTTGTCGCAAAAAAAAGCCTTACTATACATGGTCGTTTTTTTGTCGGAAAAAAAAGCCTTACTATACATGGTCGTTTTTTTGTCAGAAAAAAAGCCTTACTATACATGGTCGTTTTTTTGTCGAAAAAAAAAGCCTTACTATACATGGTCGTTTTTTTGTCGGAAAAAAAAAGCCTTACTATACATGGTCGTTTTTTTGTCGGAAAAAAAAGCCTTACTATACATGGTCGTTTTTTTGTCGGAAAAAAAAAGCCTTACTATACATGGTCGTTTTTTTGTCGGAAAAAAAAGCCTTACTATACATGGTCGTTTTTTTGTCGGAAAAAAAAGCCTTACTATACATGGTCGTTTTTTTGTCGGAAAAAAAAGCCTTACTATACATGGTCGTTTTTATGTCGGAAAAAAAAGCCTTACTATACATGGTCGTTTTTATGTCGGAAAAAAAAGCCTTACTATACATGGTCGTTTTTTTGTCGGAAAAAAAAGCCTTACTATACATGGTCGTTTTTTTGTCAGAAAAAAAGCCTTACTATACATGGTCGTTTTTTTGTCGAAAAAAAAAGCCTTACTATACATGGTCGTTTTTTTGTCGGAAAAAAAAAGCCTTACTATACATGGTCGTTTTTTTGGCGGGAAAAAAAAGCCTTACAATACATGGTCGTTTTTTTGTCGGAAAAAAAAGCCTTACTATACATGGTCGTTTTTTTGTCGAAAAAAAAAGCCGTACTATACATGGTCGTTTTTTTTGTCGGAAAAAAAAGCCTTACTATACATGGTCGTTTTTTTGTCGGAAAAAAAAGCCTTACTATACATGGTCGTTTTTTTGTCGCAAAAAAAAGCCTTACTATACATGGTCGTTTTTTTGTCGGAAAAAAAAGCCTTACTATACATGGTCGTTTTTTTGTCAGAAAAAAAGCCTTACTATACATGGTCGTTTTTTTGTCGAAAAAAAAAGCCTTACTATACATGGTCGTTTTTTTGTCGGAAAAAAAAAGCCTTACTATACATGGTCGTTTTTTTGTCGGAAAAAAAAGCCTTACTATACATGGTCGTTTTTTTGTCGGAAAAAAAAAGCCTTACTATATATACATGGTCGTTTTTTTGGCGGGAAAAAAAAGCCTTACAATACATGGTCGTTTTTTTGTCGGAAAAAAAAGCCTTACTATACATGGTCGTTTTTTTGTCGGAAAAAAAAGCCTGACTATACATGGTCGTTTTTTTGTCGGAAAAAAAAGCCTTACTATACATGGTCGTTTTTTCGGTCGGAAAAAAAAGCCTTACTATACATGGTCGTTTTTTTGTCGGAAAAAAAAGCCTTACTATACATGGTCGTTTTTTTGTCGGAAAAAAAAGCCTTACTATACATGGTCGTTTTTTTGTCGGAAAAAAAAGCCTTACTATACATGGTCGTTTTTTTGTCGGAAAAAAAAGCCTTACTATACATGGTCGTTTTTTTGTCGGAAAAAAAAGCCTTACTACACATGGTCGTTTTTTTGTCGAAAAAAAAAGCCGTACTATACATGGTCGTTTTTTTTGTCGGAAAAAAAAGCCGTACTATACATGGTCGTTTTTTTTGTCGGAAAAAAAAGCCTTACTATACATGGTCGTTTTTTTGTCGGAATAAAAAGCCTTACTATACGTGGTCGTTTTTTTGTCGGAAAAAAAAGCCTTACTATACATGGTCGTTTTTTTGTCGGAAAAAAAAGCCTTACTATACATGGTCGTTTTTTTGTCGGAAAAAAAAAGCCTTACTATACATGGTCGTTTTTTTGTCGGAAAAAAAAGCCTTACTATACATGGTCGTTTTTTTGTCGGAAAAAAAAGCCTTAATATACATGGTCGTTTTTATGTCGGAAAAAAAAGCCTTACTATACATGGTCGTTTTTATGTCGGAAAAAATAGCCTTACTATACATGGTCGTTTTTTTGTCGGAAAAAAAAGCCTTACTATACATGGTCGTTTTTTTGTCAGAAAAAAAGCCTTACTATACATGGTCGTTTTTTTGTCGAAAAAAAAAGCCTTACTATACATGGTCGTTTTTTTGTCGGAAAAAAAAAGCCTTACTATACATGGTCGTTTTTTTGGCGGGAAAAAAAAGCCTTACAATACATGGTCGTTTTTTTGTCGGAAAAAAAAGCCTTACTATACATGGTCGTTTTTTTGTCGAAAAAAAAAGCCGTACTATACATGGTCGTTTTTTTTGTCGGAAAAAAAAGCCTTACTATACATGGTCGTTTTTTTGTCGGAAAAAAAAGCCTTACTATACATGGTCGTTTTTTTGTCGGGAAAAAAAGCCTTACTATACATGGTCGTTTTTTTGTCGGAAAAAAAAAAGCCTTACTATACATGGTCGTTTTTTTGTCGGAAAAAAAGCCTTACTATACATGGTCGTTTTTTTGTCGGAAAAAAAAGCCTTACTATACATGGTCGTTTTTTTGTCGGAAAAAAAAGCCTTACTATACATGGTCGTTTTTTTGTCGGAAAAAAAAGCCTTACTATACATGGTCGTTTTTATGTCGGAAAAAAAAGCCTTACTATACATGGTCGTTTTTATGTCGGAAAAAATAGCCTTACTATACATGGTCGTTTTTTTGTCGGAAAAAAAAGCCTTACTATACATGGTCGTTTTTTTGTCAGAAAAAAAGCCTTACTATACATGGTCGTTTTTTTGTCGAAAAAAAAAGCCTTACTATACATGGTCGTTTTTTTGTCGGAAAAAAAAAGCCTTACTATACATGGTCGTTTTTTTGGCGGGAAAAAAAAGCCTTACAATACATGGTCGTTTTTTTGTCGGAAAAAAAAGCCTTACTATACATGGTCGTTTTTTTGTCGAAAAAAAAAGCCGTACTATACATGGTCGTTTTTTTTGTCGGAAAAAAAAGCCTTACTATACATGGTCGTTTTTTTGTCGGAAAAAAAAGCCTTACTATACATGGTCGTTTTTTTGTCGCAAAAAAAAGCCTTACTATACATGGTCGTTTTTTTGTCGGAAAAAAAAGCCTTACTATACATGGTCGTTTTTTTTGTCGGAAAAAAAAGCTTTACTATACATGGTCGTTTTTTTGTCGAAAAAAAAAGCCGTACTATAAATGGTCATTTTTTTTGTCGGAAAAAAAAGCCTTACTATACATGGTCGTTTTTTTGTCGGAAAAAAAAGCCTTACTATACATGGTCGTTTTTTTGTCGGAAAAAAAAGCCTTACTATACATGGTCGTTTTTTTGTCGGAAAAAAAAGCCTTACTATACATGGTCGTTTTTTTGTCGGAAAAAAAAGCCTTACTATACATGGTCGTTTTTTTGTCGGAAACAAAAGCCTTACTATACATGGTCGTTTTTTTGTCGCAAAAAAAAGCCTTACTATACATGGTCGTTTTTTTGTCGGAAAAAAAAGCCTTACTATACATGGTCGTTTTTTTGTCGCAAAAAAAAGCCTTACTATACATGGTCGTTTTTTTGTCGGAAAAAAAAGCCTTACTATACATGGTCGTTTTTTTGTCGGAAAAAAAAGCCTTACTATACATGGTCGTTTTTTTGTCGGAAAAAAAAGCCTTACTATACATGGTCGTTTTTTTGTCGGAAAAAAAAGCCTTACTATACATGGTCGTTTTTTTGTCGGAAAAAAAAGCCTTACTATACATGGTCGTTTTTTTGTCGAAAAAAAAAGCCGTACTATACATGGTCGTTTTTTTTGTCGGAAAAAAAAGCCTTACTATACATGGTCGTTTTTTTGTCGGAAAAAAAAGCCTTACTATATATACATGGTCGTTTTTTTGTCGCAAAAAAAAGCCTTACTATACATGGTCGTTTTTTTGTCGGAAAAAAAAGCCTTACTATACATGGTCGTTTTTTTGTCAGAAAAAAAGCCTTACTATACATGGTCGTTTTTTTGTCGAAAAAAAAAGCCTTACTATACATGGTCGTTTTTTTGTCGGAAAAAAAAAGCCTTACTATACATGGTCGTTTTTTTGTCGGAAAAAAAAGCCTTACTATACATGGTCGTTTTTTTGTCGGAAAAAAAAAGCCTTACTATACATGGTCGTTTTTTTGTCGGAAAAAAAAGCCTTACTATACATGGTCGTTTTTTTGTCGGAAAAAAAAGCCTTACTATACATGGTCGTTTTTTTGTCGGAAAAAAAAGCCTTACTATACATGGTCGTTTTTATGTCGGAAAAAAAAGCCTTACTATACATGGTCGTTTTTATGTCGGAAAAAAAAGCCTTACTATACATGGTCGTTTTTTTGTCGGAAAAAAAAGCCTTACTATACATGGTCGTTTTTTTGTCAGAAAAAAAGCCTTACTATACATGGTCGTTTTTTTGTCGAAAAAAAAAGCCTTACTATACATGGTCGTTTTTTTGTCGGAAAAAAAAAGCCTTACTATACATGGTCGTTTTTTTGGCGGGAAAAAAAAGCCTTACAATACATGGTCGTTTTTTTGTCGGAAAAAAAAGCCTTACTATACATGGTCGTTTTTTTGTCGAAAAAAAAAGCCGTACTATACATGGTCGTTTTTTTTGTCGGAAAAAAAAGCCTTACTATACATGGTCGTTTTTTTGTCGGAAAAAAAAGCCTTACTATACATGGTCGTTTTTTTGTCGCAAAAAAAAGCCTTACTATACATGGTCGTTTTTTTGTCGGAAAAAAAAGCCTTACTATACATGGTCGTTTTTTTGTCAGAAAAAAAGCCTTACTATACATGGTCGTTTTTTTGTCGAAAAAAAAAGCCTTACTATACATGGTGGTTTTTTTGTCGGAAAAAAAAGCCTTACTATACATGGTCGTTTTTTTGTCGGAAAAAAAAAGCCTTACTATATATACATGGTCGTTTTTTTGGCGGGAAAAAAAAGCCTTACAATACATGGTCGTTTTTTTGTCGGAAAAAAAAGCCTTACTATACATGGTCGTTTTTTTGTCGGAAAAAAAAGCCTGACTATACATGGTCGTTTTTTTGTCGGAAAAAAAAGCCTTACTATACATGGTCGTTTTTTCGGTCGGAAAAAAAAGCCTTACTATACATGGTCGTTTTTTTGTCGGAAAAAAAAGCCTTACTATACATGGTCGTTTTTTTGTCGGAAAAAAAAGCCTTACTATACATGGTCGTTTTTTTGTCGGAAAAAAAAGCCTTACTATACATGGTCGTTTTTTTGTCGGAAAAAAAAGCCTTACTACACATGGTCGTTTTTTTGTCGAAAAAAAAAGCCGTACTATACATGGTCGTTTTTTTTGTCGGAAAAAAAAGCCGTACTATACATGGTCGTTTTTTTTGTCGGAAAAAAAAGCCTTACTATACATGGTCGTTTTTTTGTCGGAATAAAAAGCCTTACTATACGTGGTCGTTTTTTTGTCGGAAAAAAAAGCCTTACTATACATGGTCGTTTTTTTGTCGGAAAAAAAAGCCTTACTATACATGGTCGTTTTTTTGTCGGAAAAAAAAAGCCTTACTATACATGGTCGTTTTTTTGTCGGAAAAAAAAGCCTTACTATACATGGTCGTTTTTTTGTCGGAAAAAAAAGCCTTAATATACATGGTCGTTTTTATGTCGGAAAAAAAAGCCTTACTATACATGGTCGTTTTTATGTCGGAAAAAAAAGCCTTACTATACATGGTCGTTTTTTTGTCGGAAAAAAAAGCCTTACTATACATGGTCGTTTTTTTGTCGGAAAAAAAAGCCTTACTATACATGGTCGTTTTTTTGTCGAAAAAAAAAGCCGTACTATACATGGTCGTTTTTTTTGTCGGAAAAAAAAGCCTTACTATACATGGTCGTTTTTTTGTCGAAAAAAAAAGCCGTACTATACATGGTCGTTTTTTTTGTCGGAAAAAAAAGCCTTACTATACATGGTCGTTTTTTTGTCGGAAAAAAAAGCCTTACTATACATGGTCGTTTTTTTGTCGGAAAAAAAAGCCTTACTATACATGGTCGTTTTTTTGTCGGAAAAAGAAGCCTTACTATACATGGTCGTTTTTTTGTCGGAAAAAAAAGCCTTACTATACATGGTCGTTTTTTTGTCGGAAAAAAAAGCCTTACTATACATGGTCGTTTTTTTGTCGGAAAAAAAAGCCTTACTATACATGGTCGTTTTTTTGTCGGAAAAAAAAGCCTTACTATACATGGTCGTTTTTTTGTCGGAAAAAAAAGCCTTACTATACATGGTCGTTTTTTTGTCGGAAAAAAAAGCCTTACTATACATGGTCGTTTTTTTGTCGGAAAAAAAAGCCTTACTATACATGGTCGTTTTTTTGTCGGAAAAAAAAGCCTTACTATACATGGTCGTTTTTTTGTCGGAAAAAAAAAGCCTTACTATACATGGTCGTTTTTTTGTCGGAAAAAAAAGCCTTACTATACATGGTCGTTTTTTTGTCGGAAAAAAAAGCCTTACTATACATGGTCGTTTTTTTGTCGGAAAAAAAAGCCTTACTATACATGGTCGTTTTTATGTCGGAAAAAAAAGCCTTACTATACATGGTCGTTTTTTTGTCGGAAAAAAAAGCCTTACTATACATGGTCGTTTTTTCGGTCGGAAAAAAAAGCCTTACAATACATGGTCGTTTTTTTGGCGGAAAAAAAAGCCTTACTATACATGGTCGTTTTTTTGTCGGAAAAAAAAGCCTTACTATACATGGTCGTTTTTTTGTCGGAAAAAAAAGCCTTACTATACATGGTCGTTTTTTTGTCGGAAAAAAAAGCCTTACTATACATGGTCGTTTTTTTGTCGGAAAAAAAAGCCTTACTATACATGGTCGTTTTTTTGTCGGAAAAAAAAGCCTTACTATACATGGTCGTTTTTTTGTCGGAAAAAAAAGCCTTACTATACATGGTCGTTTTTTTGTCGGAAAAAAAAGCCTTACTATACATGGTCGTTTTTTTGTCGGAAAAAAAAGCCTTACTATACATGGTCGTTTTTTTGTCGGAAAAAAAAAGCCTTACTATACATGGTCGTTTTTTTGTCGGAAAAAAAAGCCTTACTATACATGGTCGTTTTTTTGTC